>NW_028327178.1:53132121-53283636 GCF_987537825.1 Furipterus horrens | reverse complement strand
CAGTTCATTTGGAAATAATATTTTGCTGTATAGCCTGCTTTTTATATTGCTTTATTTTACAAACAGAATTTTGTTCATGCCCTGAAAGCCTACAATCTGATTGAAAAAATAAAGCACATACACATGTCAGCTGATTTTTCAAGGCTCTGAGCAGCAAACAGATTCTCAGTCTATATTACGGCTCACAGATTGTAGTTCAGGATATGATATAAAGTTTATACCATAATCTCCTAGCAGGAAGATTATGTGTAAGAGCCAAGTGTCAGAGCCAGTGAACTGAAAAATACATAAAGGCTTTGGTGCATTTTCTCTGAGGGTACCTGAGGGAAATGTCGCATGGGGACTAAACTCTTTAGCAGACATGTAATAAGATGATGTCTCCTACAAATTATTAAAAGTTGTATAGTTTTTGGAATGTAGAGACCTTAAAAATACTTCTGCTGTAAACAATGAATTAACAGCTTTTTTAAAAAAGTGCACCACAGAATATATTAGCAAAAGGAAGAAAGGTTTTTATTCTGCTTCCAAGTTTTTTCAAATATAAGAGTCAACAACCATGTGGCTCCTAACTAAAATAACCTCTGAACAAATATTGTTACTTATAAATGAAAACATAGAAATGTATATTTTAAGAATATTACATTAATATATGAGTAAGGAGAACACATTACCAATGCTAGAAGACATTCTCAAGTTGGCAAGAGGCCCCACGAGTCTCTACAGGCTAGATGGCACCAACGGGTTTTGGCCCGTTAATGGGAGAAGAAAATGCCAGGTTGACAAATTTTTATTCTTTTGGGAGATATTGTTTTGTAAAGTTACCATTTAGACACTCCTGAGTTCTTCCAAAAACAGCTAACAAAGTATTTAAGAGAATTGTAATTGACATGGGGTGGAAAGTTTATTTACTTTGTGTTTGCATATTGAGTATATCAGAGAAAATTATCATTTGGAACAAAGGTGGGTTTCTGAATGATTTTGTCAAACAGTATAGCATTAAACCAAGTTCAGGAAAGAAAATCTAAACAGGTGAGAAGAAATCCATTCAAGGCACAAAGTGGCATTCTTTATAACTAAATCTTAGACACTTAGGAAAATATCTATCACTTAACTGTGCTACAGTTTTTAAACATATTACAAAGAGCCAGTGCGTGAGTCTTTCTGAGTATAAGAGAAGGCTGCTGTGTTTCAGCATAACAGCTTCAGAAATGTAGGACCATTCCTTGTTTTCCAATGATAACAACAATAATAACAACAGCAAGAGCTGCTACTGTTTATTGAATTATGACTACACACATGCACTTCTCTAACCACTCTATAAATTATCTCTAGTTCTATAGCATTCCATATTAGATACGTCTGATTACTTTTCTCAACTTACAGAGGAGGAGTCCAGGGCACTAAAATGTCAATAGTGATTGAGAGAAGCCATCCACTGTCCTTGTAGATTCAGAGAGACACAGGCTGACTGCTGCTTAATTCGTTACCTCTGCTAAACTTGTGGTCATATTCTTTAGGTACTTATCAAGTACCGAAATAATATGTTATGTGTATTGTTTGTTTGTTTTTTCCTGAAGAATTTTCTACCTCATACCATATTTTGGGCAAGATCATGCTCAGTAGACAAGCAGGACTCCTAAAAAATTAGACCAATATCCTAGTGGGCTGGACTGCCCCTAAAAAGAAATCTGTCTAGACATCTAATGCTGCTCCTCAGCTTAGGGAAATTTTAGGATAAAACAGCCCTTGTAAAGAAAATGTCACTGGCTACTGATATGCATGCTTGTGTTAAACTACTTTTCCCAGGGTAAAAATAGTTACAGAAAATATTTGTTTTAGTGATGCTAGTTTTGAAAAACAATGGCATGTTGTCTCAGTTGTGATATGTGAATGAGGACAATAGTTCTCTGTTCTAACAAAAACTCCCCAGGTGACTACAACAGGAAGCCAGGAAGGAGAACCCTATATAGATGTAGTCTAGACAATTGAAACTCCTCCATCAGTATATGTATTGGTAAGACTAAGAAGTAAGATCCAGGTGTTCTAACCTCTAAAAACCTAAACAGCTAAACTGACATATGTGACAGAGAAAGCAAAAAGTATAGGTGGTATGATCTAGGTAGTTGTTAATATGGGAAACCTACTGAGAACATGACAATATATTCAGAAAAAAACTGAGGATTTCATGTGATGATGCAATATTATTTAAAATTCAGGGGGACTTTGGGAACTTTTAATTACATCCCCAAAACAAGTTGTACTGGACAGAGAACATCACCTGTGAACATCAAAATGCTAGACTCCTGGGAAAATGGGTGCAAATTTATGTCAGGCTTCTATAAAACACAAAAGTTTTCTTGATAGCAGTCAATTATTTGCTGATAATTTAAGTTTCTATCATCTCTAACCCCACTGTTGGGCTTATGATTATGCTTGGGGTTTAGATATCTAAGCTTCTTGAGGACTCCAGAACACATAGATGGTCTAAGTTTTGAGGTGTGTCTACAAGATTTTGCTGCCTTCAGTCTTCATAAAAAAAAAAAAAGGTTCACAGTTTATTTGTCATTCTTAGAGAATGGGTCAAAACACAAGCTTACTGTATCTCATAAAAAGGAGATTAACACATAGAACTGTGAACCCTGAGGTAAAAAGACAGCTACTAAGAAGCGCTCCTGGTGGCTAACTGAGCTCAAATTAAAAAAAAAAAAAAAAAAAAGAAGCAAACAGAGCCTAGCAGCTATTTCTGTAGAGGGGCATCTCAAGCAAACTGTAGTTCACAGAGACACCTGTGCTGAACTGCCTGCCTCTACACTGAACTATCTATGTGCACTGTGTTTCTGCCACCTGAGCCAGCCTTCATAAAGGAGGTCCTGGAATCCTACTGCAACCAATAGGACTGAGACTCTACCCATACAATCAGGGCTGCACAGTTCTGACCAGAGCAGCATCAGAACAGTGTCTTTTGGACCCATCAAACTGAGGATCTGGAGTCCTCATTTGCATGAGATCAATCAGGGACCCCGGGTGGCAACTGCTGTCCATATAAGTCAGCTTCCCCTCACCCTACTTTCCCTTTCCACTGAAGACTGCTTCTCCCTGGCTGAGGTGAAACACCAAAGACCACACCAAAATTGGGGCTCACACCCCAAATTAGGGATTCTTGTTGGGGTGGAATTGGTGCCAATGACCATGCATTGACAGAATCAAGGTTTGCATATTGTTCATCAGCAAACTTTTCCATAGTCTCAGACCAGTACAAGCCCAGGATGCTGGTGTGGAATGGAAGTCAAAAACTTTCTCTGTTCTGATGCAAATACCAGTTCTGAATGGTCCTCTCTACAGACTAGTGTTGACTTGTGTTCTGATCCTGAGGATCCCACCTATGCTTCAGCACATCTTACCCACTCTTGAATAATAGTGAAATAAAGGTCCCAAGCACACTGACATCTCCCAACTAGAACCAGACTTCTCTAGATGAGAGAGAGAGAGAGAGAGAGAGAGAGAGAGAGAGAGAGAGAGAGAGAGAGAGATTATTAGGAGAAATGGCAAATTTTATGCTTTCCCCCCAGAGCCATGTCAAACTACAAAACAATCTGAGACAAAAACAAGATTTCCCCATATGTGGATGCACACCTGAACACTGTTGCCCATTCTTGGAGAGATCTGGGATTTCCCAGAGCCCATTCAGAGTTGAAATACGAGATTAAAGATGGACAGGGTCACTGGTCTGGTTCTACTCTTCTTAATTAATACAAGTGGGTAACTGTGGTTCTAGCACTAGTGACAGCCCTACAAAAGTTGTTGCTCTCCTGCTGCGCCTGTGCATTTTTCTTTGAGCATTAAACAGTTCCCTGGGTTTGGGTAAGCTCAGGGGCACGCCCCGAGGACAAGGAGCCAGGTTGTTAACCTTCTGTGTCTGCAGACTGACAGGACCCAGCAGAACTGCAGGTCTTCCAGACCGAGCAGCGGTGGAAGGCGCTGAGCAGGGGCTAATGAAGGCGTTAAAACCACAGGACTGGAGAGGCCCGGCTTTTCCCTACGCGTCCCCGCCGAGGTTGGAGGCTCGCCCTCCGCGCCCACTATCTGCTCCCGCCTCTAGAGCCGCGCAGGGGCGGGCTCCCCGCACGCCGACTCCCGAGCGGTTGTCCCATTGGCCCCAGGGCATGCCTGTCCCCGAGAGGGGCCTCGAAAGTTTCATTGAAGGTGGAGAAGTGCGCGCCCGCAGGGTAGCCGGGGCTGCGCCACCAGGGCGAGGCTGCACCAAGGCAGGCGGAGGGCGCGCTGGCATCTGGGCGGTGTTGGGTTATTTTATTTTTTTAAATTGAGGACGTGGAGGAGGGAGTTGGAGCCTGACCCACTCCTTGTGAGCTTTCGTCTCGATTTCTGCCCACGCTCGCACAATTCTTTTCTGGTGACAGAGGGATGGTTCTGCACGCCTGGCAGCTCATGCCCAGGTCTTTCCAGTCCGAAACTGCGAGGCGTAAAGGCTGAGACGCACCGCTGCCCAGGGATCCGTCGCGGTGCCGCTCGGGGCGCCGGCGGGCAGCTCTCAGAGCCTGGCACAAGGGTCGCGCAGTAGGCTGCGTGGGCAGAGGGCCGGGGCCTGGCTGCCGAGGCTCATAGGCTTAAGACGGGTTTCCGCGAAGAAAACTCCCCTGCTGCCCCTGAGCGACGCCCGGGGAGCCAAGCAAAAGCACAGCACTTCCTTCCCGCCCCCCTTTCCTTGCCGCGCTGCCTTCCAGGACCCTCCCAAAGTGCTTCTGGGCGTAGGGCTCCAGTCCGGTCACCCGCTGAGGAAGCTGCTGCAGCTGGATTGGGCAGACTACACTTCATGGGACGGCCGTGGGGGGTCGGGCATCTGGTGAGGGGGCTATCGAGAGCTGGGTGAGGGTCGGCCGAGAATCCGGTGAGCGCGCCCTCGAGGCTGACAGCAGGGCGGCTCCGCCAAGGGGATGTCCGGTCGGCTGCAAGCCTCTGGCAGCAGGAGGCCCTAGGAAGGCATGGGCCTGGCAGCAAGGTTCTAGGGTCCCTCGAGTCTCGCCCCTCTGCTCGGACTCGCCAGACTGTCGCGATGGCCTCGGAAGTGGTGTGCGGGCTCATCTTCAGGCTGCTGCTCCCCATCTGCCTGGCAGTAGGTGAGTGCCATCCACTCACCGAGGTTACTTGGGAGGGTAAAGGGGGCGCCCGGGGTTGGGGGCAGGCTTCTGAGCAATCCAAAGTTAAGGGTTCCAGTATTCGGGACTCGGTTTGGGAAGCCCGCGCAGCTGTCTCAGGGCCCGCGGCGTCAGACGCTCACTGTCCCGAGTGCAACACCCCTGGCCCTCTCACTTTTAGCGCTGGGGCGCAGGATCGTGGGCTCTTTTAACCTTTCAGATGCAGAGTCCGGGAGACAGGATAGGCATGTTCTCGAGACTATGTTGAATTGTCACACGTGGAATTTCTTTAATGGAGTGCAGACTGGTACACAAATGATGCATATCTGGCTGGAAAGCTGTTGGAGACCTCCTTACCAGGTGCAGTGCAGAATCGCACTGGAGTCCCCTCCTCCCCCTGTCCCTAGACGCACATAGCACAGGGTGCATCCAGGCCATCTCTCCCACATATCCCAGAGCGGTGACAGAGGAAGTACAGGAAAACAGTACCCTGTTGCTTACTTTCTTTGACTTCCACAAAAGCCCCTCCAACAAAAGTGCTGGATGCTGACGCTACAGACTAGGGAGACGCAGTCCTGCCCAACATGCGCCCGCCCTGCTAGGCGTTCGAAGGGTTCGAAAGTGGGACTGCTTCTCCCTAGGACTGGCAATGGTTAAGGGAGAGCCATAAGAGAGCTTCGTGGACTCTCTGTCAAGGATTTCACTTTTTCTATAGGGCTGGCAGAGTGTTACAAGCAACGGGGTATAGGGTCTAAAGACGCTGTCATTGTGCTTGGAGTGAGGGATTATGCGTTTCTCCTCTAATAGATGGTGCCTGTTAGACTGGGTCCCACTTCTAAGAATGACTGACAGCTCTTTACTTTTCCTTTTCCCCAGTAGATAAAGAAAACAGAATTTTTACCAAGTAGCAATTGCATTTACGAAGAGAGTGACCTTCGTAGAAAAGGCCACCATTTTGCATTCGCCAGAGTTTGAGGTCTCAACATTAAACCTGTGTTGTTTTATTTGTGCAAGTAATCAATCGAAAGAGAGGTTCTATCCTGTTTTGTGAGGAGCGATCTCAGCTATCGGGAGGAAGGATTTTGTAATCGGTATTTACACGCTGAGAGAGTGAAGTGTTTGGGGGACGCCAGAGCAGGAAACCCAAACCCAAGAAGGCTCTTAGATTGGAAACAGTCTGTGGCGTCGTAGGATGCTCGCGCAGCCGGCAGGGCCAATGCAAGTATGCTAGCCTTGGCCTCTAGTGAGCCATTGGTTTCCAGGCAGTACCAGTTTGCAAGGATCTATGCCCTTGATAATCACGCATGTTGATGAGAGTGCAGTTTCCAGGAAGAGTTGAAGTGGACCTCTCTGCCAGCTGGTTTAAGTTTTAGGAAAAGGGTTTTGGAAAGCGATTGGAGGAAACAGGGCCGGACTATTACTTCTGGTTCGTTGGTCGTGTCATGGTCTGGGGACCGTCTGTATATCTGAATCGCCTGACACTTTTACTATTTGCCGAATGGAAGCTAGTGTCCGAGTTAACGAGGGGCTCTCAGTGTGAGGCCAATTTGTGGTTGTCAGTGCCAATAGGCGAGGATGCCCTGGGGAATGTCACTGGAGTCAGAAGGCACTCTCTTCCCTTCTCAGCGCCCTTCCAACCCCTCTCCATCTTCTCCTACAGACCCTCTTTCCCCTCTCCTTCCTTCCTCTCGCCATTACCCTTCCCTCTTCGCCTGGTCTCAGCTTGGGGTAACTGTAGGAAGAGTTACGCTTGTGATTACCTACTGTCATCTCAGTCCATTCTATGACTTGCGCGTCTATTTGAGTAAAATAACAAAAGGATTTACCGCTGATTGCCAGCAACCATGCCCCGAGTTTAGGCTCTTGCATTTCGCCTGCCCTGATGCTCCGCAGTGGCTGAGTAATGGTTGGTGGTCTACACCTGAAAGCCCTTTAGTAGGACTTTGGAGCTCTGCCCCCGAGGGAACTGGGAGGGCCGCACTCCCAGCTCTGGCATCCGGAGGCGTCAGCTCGAAGTTTGAGCTGGCGGCTCTAGAGCGTCCTGGAGGGAGGCTCTCAGGGGTGCTGGGCGGATCAGGCACCACTGTCCAGCAAATGGGGTCCCGACTAGGTCTGGCTCCTTTCCCCAGCGGCCTGGTTTCTTCCTGGGGCCCTGTGCGTCCCGCGCAGTGCTTACACCGGTAGGCTGGGGCCCAAGAGTCGGCTTGCTCTGAGCCCAGACGCGCACGTGCACTCCGCGGTATGACCTTCCCAGCTTCCAGGAACTCAAAGATGACAGACCCTGCTGGCCTGCCTTCTTGCTGCCTGGCTCCCAGGACCGCTGGAATTGGCCTGGCCATGACTATATCCTCGGCCGCCTTTCCTTTCCAGCTCGTTTCTCGGGATATTCCAGGCGTCTTCTGAGCGCAGAGAGGTTAACCTGACTCAGCGTGTGTGTGCGCGCCCTCACGTTGTGATGGTATTATCTGCAGTCTCCAGGCTGCCGGGAGGTGGAGGGCCCCTGCAGAGCCTAGAGTCTGCCCGCTCATCCACTGCCCTGTGGAAAGCTAACCTAGGGACCTCGAAGGAACTTCGCTTCCCCTACTATAAGAGAGGAAAGCACCTGGGAACACCGGAGGACTTATCCTCTCACCTTTTTCCTCACTTGTTGGTTACTGCTTAAGAAAGACAACCCACTTACCATGATCAAGGACGCCTTCTAATCATTGTACTTGAAGGGAGGAAAGGGGGACTGGTAGGTTTGGCCTGATTTGAACATTCATTTATAGAAGAAGAGTATATTTTCAAGGTTATTGGAGGGTTTTCAGGTTGGCCATCTCCCCAGGTGCTACTAAATCAAATACTCAGGTTTTCCTAATATCTTGGGTATGGAGAGTGCAGTGATGTATTTGCCATTAGAATCGATTTTTTACATTTTAACCATCTATTTTTATATCTGGGCAAGGCAGCCTTCAAAGGAAACACTTTGAAGAAGCTTATGTATTTCACATTAAACTCATTTGTCTAACATTGTTAAAAATCTTCTGCAGAGATGCTCTAGCCTTTTCACCTAATGATGGATGTTAAAAATTAACTGCTATTGTGTTTAATCTGATATTTAAGATGTCTTTTCTTTTTCCCTGTAAAAGAAATTTACAGAAATGTGATGTGACCGCAGCCTCTATTATGCAACTGTTATGTTGCTCTTATGTGTTAAAAGCCTGAAAAAATCATAATATAATACAATGTAACTTGCCATTCAAATGAACATCCAGTGACGTGACAGATTTTCCCACATCAATAGGAACTGAAAATTTTAAAGATCTCCTAAATTATGTCACTACTTAGCTAGCCATTCTGACATTTTCCTTCAAATAATGCATGAAAAAAACCTTTCCATAATATCAGGTAATCTTTAATAACTATAATGATATCTGATCATTGTTGAGCACTTTAAAACTATTTTTACATATATTTTGTTTAGCATGATTCTACTCTCCTACCCATCTACCCATATTTACATGTATGATTTGAGTCTATTCCTGGGAACGGATTGGCATATTTTTATTCATGTGCTCCTGACCCATTCATTCCATCTTGCCTAATGTTGCTTGGAGTTTCTTTAATGTCTTTCCTGGAAGAGCTGGCTTAACCATTTTTAGGGAAGGGGAGGGGAGCCTCATTTGGACCACATAGATTGGTCCAGGAGGGGCAGAGCCATGGTGGCATCAAAAGTTTATACTTTCCCCTAAACAAAGTCACCAGAATTTAGGAATGAGCAGAGCACAGCAGGAGACAATGTAGCACACAGAAAGAATCAACCAACTCATTAGTGCTCTGAGGGAAGGAAAAACACACTTGGATAATTGTGTAAATCCAGAAAGAATCTTTAAAATTCCCTTTAGAGATAGTTAGATTAAAATTTGAGCAAAAATATGGAGTTATTTTTGAAATATATATGGGAATGGCTATGTAAACATTTTCTCTCTGTTGTATAATACATTAGTCCCTCTCTATATCATGGTTCACTTATCACAGCCTCACTGTATCATGGGACTTTAAAAAATATTATATTTAATTATTTATTGCGGATTTTTCACTATATCGTGGGATTTTGTGGTAATGTACTGTATACATATGTTGTTAAAGTTACTTAGGTTTAAGAGTGTAGAATATGTTTAAGAACATAAGTAGTGTTTATAAAAGTGTGGAAAAGGTTGATAATGGAGTGGGAAAGTTTAATAAGGGACAGGGAATGATTTATAAGTGTGTGGGAAGGGTTTATAAAGCCTTAGAATATATATAAATACTAAAATAAATGTATGGCTCCTACTTTGCAGATTTTCACCTATCGCAGGGGGTGTAGAACATAAAACCCGCGATAAGTGAGGGAATACTGTATATTTTTCTCTATGCAGCATTTGTCAATTTGAAATGACACTGACACACACCCCGAGAATTTCAAGTGGAGCCTAATCAGAGTTTAGAATCTCCCCACTGCCTCAACTGTGGCTCTCTGGGTAAGGAATTTTCATTAAATGAAGTAAGAGTTGCTCTCTTTTCTGTCACACCTTCTTGGACTTATGGAGGTGGATCATATTTATTACTTTCAGAGAACTAAAAAGTGAAAAGGATTAGAAATTCGTATTTTAGTTTTTAAATAAAATGTTTCATCAACAGAGATGAATATGATCATTTTGCCACCTGGGCAGTGGAAGTGGAGCCCTGTGTCCACCCTGCCATGGGTATGTTGCTTTACAGGCACTGTATGCTTGCTTGTAGTCAGAGGTAAGTAGGATGCTTTGAATTTTACCTTTGGATGGTGGCTCCTGCTGAATATACAATATTTGTTTGCCTTGTTTTATCATATTAGAATGGTGACGTTTTCTAATGAACAACCTGCTATTTTGGAATTTTCCTTTTTTTATTGAATTGGTGTGTACAAATATGCATTAAACCGGGGTATTATAGATGGACATGTTTAAACTTTTTAAAAAGTATAATTTATTGATTATGTTGTTACAGTAGTCCCAATTTTTTGCCCTTTGCTCCATTCTTCCCAGTAACCCCCTTCTCTCCAGCAATCCCGCCCCCCTTAGTTCATGTCCATGGTTTGTGCATATAAGTTCTTTGGCTTCACCCTTTCCTATATTGTTCTTAACATGCCCCTGTCTATTTTGTACCAACCAATTATGCTTCTTAGTCCCTGCTCCATTTCCCCATTTCTCTCCCTCCCCCCTCCCAGCTGATAACCCTCCAAAGGATCCCCATACCTATGATGCTGTTCCTATTCTGGTTTGCTTAGTTGGATTTTGTTTTTATATTTTAGATTCAGTTGTTGATAGTTGTGAGTTTGTTGTCATTTTAGTGTTCATAGTTTCAATCTTCTTTTTGTTAAGTAAGTCCCTTCGACATTTCATATAATAACAGCTTAGTGATGATGAGCTCCTTTAGCTTCACTTTGTCTGGGAAGCATTTCATCTGCCCTTCCATTCCAAATGATAGCTTTGTTGGATAGAGTAATCCTGGTTGCAGGTTGCCTTTCATCACATTGAATACTGCTTGCTAGTCCCTTCTTGCCTGCAAAGTGTCCTCTGAGAAATCAGCTGACAGTCTATAGGCACCCCCCTGTAGGCAACTCTCTGCCTCTCTCTTACTGCCCTCAGGGTTCTGTCTTTATCTTTCACCTTTGGCATCTCAGGCATGATGCATCCTGGTGTGGTCCCCTCTGGGTCCAGCTCACCCGGGACCCTCTGTGCTTCTTGGACCTGTATGTACATCTCCTTCACAAAATTTGGGAAGTTTTCCTCATTTTTTTTCAATTCTTCCTTCCTCATTCTGCACTGGTTGACTGTTTTTTTTCATCTTATGTTACAAATCATTGATTTGAATCCCGATTTCGTTCCCTTCACCATTGGTTTTGTGTGGATTTTCCTTCGTTTCACTTAGCATAGCCTTCACCTCTTCTCTTATGCATTTGCCATACTCAAGCATATCTGTCAAGCCTATGAGCGTCTTTATCACCAGTGTTTTCAATTCTGCATCTGTTAGGTTGTCTATCTCCTCATCTGTTAGGTTGTCTATCTCCTTGTCACTTAGTTCTCCCACTAATACCTTGATCCATTTCCCCTTTTGGACCATACTTCTCTGTCTCCTCATTCTGACAGGCTCCTGTGTTTGTTTGCCTCTGCATCCCAGGTGAGCTGTCGCTCCTGTTATGTTGTAAGGGGCAGAGCCTTAGGGATTTGTCAGTACAGGGCAACCTGTTTCACCACGTTGTGGCACTGTATGTGGGGGAGGGATCTGAGAGGGAACAATGCCGCCTGCCTAGCACTCGCCCCTTTTCCAAGCACCTGTCCCACTTCCACACCAGACTGGCGCCCCTCTAGTTTCTGCCCTGGTTGTCATTCCCAGAGTGGGTGGGTCTGCAGATGTTCTAGGACCATGGAGGCCCTTTAAACAAGCGGACTCTGCTGAGACCAGCAGTTTCTGCCTCCACCCCAACCCCCACTGGTCTGCGCAGTCAGAAACAATGAGGCTTGATTTTCCCTGATGCTGGGACCGTGAGCTGTGAGGTCTGATGAGGAGCTGGGAATGCTCCCCAGGTGTCCCTCCTGACTTTTTAAAATGTGTTACTGTGCTTTCCACCCGCCTGTTGCTGCCACTGCCGCTGCTGCTGCTGCTGCCATCACACCGCGTCCTCTCCATCCCAGCTCTGCCCCTCCTACCTGTCTGGATGAGTATTTCTTCTTTATATCTTTGTTTGTTGGACTTCCATGCAGGTTGATTTTCTGGAACTTCTGGTTGTTTCTAGTTTTGAGGTAGTTGTATTCCTTCTTTGTTGTGGAGGGGGACGCAGCGTGTCTGTCTACGCCTCCATCTTGGCCGGAAGTCTCCTTAAACTTTTTGTGTACCAAATTTACTTGTGACTTGGCAATTTTGGAGAACTCTGTTCACATCCAGGCTCTTCCCTTTACTGTGTAATCATAGAATTGTTTTCGTTGTTTCTTTTTCTATCTGTAAAATGGAGACATTAACATCTTTTTTAGATGGTTATGAAATAGTGTGCATTATACACCTTGTATAATGTCTGACACTGCAGGTACTCAAAATGTCAGGTTTTATTATTGCATTTATGAAGATGAGTAGGAGTCTGGGATGCTTGAGGAATGTGTTAGTAGAAATTAACAAATTAATAGGCATTAACATGAATCATAAGGAGATTGATATGAGTATGTGGAATTTTTATGAAAGAAAATTTGTACCTTCTTAGTGCCAAATTATACTATTGAAAATTGGTGTCTGCGTGGCAGAAGGATTGTTATCAAGATTGTTTTACTAACTTTACTCATTATTCTTTGTATTTGCAGTTGTAGTTCTCCCTAGAACTATACTGCCAATGTTCACTTTTGTCTTTCTGACACTGGACTATAATTTTCATAGTCTTTATTCAATATAATTTTATTTACTTACTCATTTATTTATTTATTTTTCATTTTTCTATTCTTGTTCTGTTACAGTTGTACCATTTTGCTCCCATAGCTCTCACCTGCCTTGCCCACCTCCCCCTTCTCCCATACTCAATCCCCACCCTGTTGTCCATACCCATGGGTTATTTATATCAGTTCCTTGACTAGATCTTTCCCTTTCTTTCCTTCCTTTTCCCCCTAACTCCTCCCCTCTGGTTACTGTTAGTCTGTCCCTTGTTTCCATGGCTCTGGGTCTATTTTACTCATTTGTTTGCTTTGTTCATTAGGTTCCTTTATTAAGTGAGATCATATGGTTATTTTTCTTTCACTACCTGGCTTATTTCACTAAGCATAATCTCCAGTTTCACCCATGTTGTTGGAAAAGGTAGGATTTCCTTCTTTCATTCTGATAGTATTCCATTGTGTAAATGTACCACAGTTTTTTGATCCACTCATTAACTAATGGGCACTTAGGCTGTTTCCAGCATTTGGCTGTTGTAAACAGTGCTGCTGTAAACATAGGGGTGCATAGGTTCTTCTGAATTGGTGTTTCTGGATTTTTCGGATATAATCCTAGCAGTGGAATCACTGGATCAAAAGGCAGTTCCATTTTTAGTTTTTTGAGGAAATTCCATATTGTTTTCCACAGTGACTGCACCAGTCTGCATTCCCACCAAGGTGGACTAAGGTTACCTTTTTGCCACATCATCACCAGCACTTCTTGTTTGTGATTTATTGATGACGTATTCTGACAGGTGTGGGGTGGTATCTCATTGTGGTTTTAGTTTGCATCTCTCTGATGTCTAGTGATGTTTCACATCCTTTTGTATGCCTATGGGCCCTCTGTATATCCTCCTTGGAGAACTGTCTGTTCAAGTCCTTTGCCCATTTTTAAACTGGATTGTCTGTCTTCTTGGTGTTGAGTCATATAAGTTCTTTATATATGTTGGAGATCAAACCCTTGTCTGAGGTACAAATATGTTTTCCCATATGGTTGGTTCACTTTTCATCTTCTTTCACTGAGCAAAAACTTTTTAGTTTGATGTAGTCCCATTTGTTTAATGTTCATTTACTTTGCTTGTCCTGGGAGATATACCGGCAAAAATATTGCTCTGTGGAATAACTGAGATTTTACTGCCTGTGTTTTCCTCTATGACTTTTAAGGTGTCATGGCTTACATTTAAGTCTTCTGTCCATCTTAGTTCATTCTGGTGTGTGGTGGAAGTTGATGCTCTAGTTTCATTTTTTTGCATGTTCCTGGCCAGTTCTCCCACCAACATTTGCTAAAGAGGCTATTTTTATTCCATTTTATGCTATTTCATCCTTTATCAAATATTAATTGACCATAGAGATCTGGGTTTATTTCTGGGCTCTCTATTCTGTTCCATTGATCTATATGTCTGTTCTAATGCCAGTACCAGACTGTTTTGATAACTGTGGCCTTGTAATATAGTTTGATATCAGGTATTGTGATTCCTCCTACTTTGTTCTTCTTTCTCAAGATTGCTGAGGCTATTCAGGGTTGTTTTGGGTTTCAAATAAATTTTTGAAGTATTTGTTCTAGGTCTGTGAAATATGCCATTGGTATTTTAATAGGGATTGTGTTAAATCTATAAATTGCTTTGGGTAGTGTGGACAGTTCAATGATGTTGATTCTTCCCACCCATGAACATTGTATATGCTTCCATTTATTTGAATCTTCCTTAATTTCTTTCTTCAGTGTTCTATAGTTTTGTGGGTACAGGTCTTTTATCTACTTGGTTAAGTTTATTCCTAGGTACTTTATTTTTATTGTTGCAATAATAAATGTGATTTTTTTCCCCTTAGATTCTATCTCAGATATTTCATTGTTGGTGTACAGAAATGCCTTTCATTCCTGAATATTGACTTTATACCCTGCTATTTGCCAAATTCACTTATTAGGTCAAATAGTTTTTTTGTGGAGTCAATAGGTTTTCTATGTACACTATCATGTCGTCTGCAAATAATGACAGTTTTACTTCCTCCTTTCCAAAATAGGTGCCTTTTATTTCTTTTTCTTGTGTGATTGATGTGGCTAGGACTTCCAAAATTATGTTGAATAGAAGTGGAGTGTGTGGACATCTTTGTCTTGTTCCTGACCTCAGGGGGAAAGCTGTTTTTGCCCAGTGAGTATAATGTTCACTGCAGGTTTCTTGTATATGGCCCTTATTATGTTGAGGTATGCTACCTCTATTTCCAGTTTGCTGAGTGTTTTTACTTAAATGGGTACTGAACTTTATCAAATGCCTTTTCAGCATCTCTTGATATGATCATGTGATTTTTGTCTCTATTTTCTTTAAGTGATATATTACATTTACTGATATGTGAATATCATTCTATCCTTGCTTCCCTGTGATGAATCCACTTGATCGTGGTGTATGATCTTTTCAATGTATTTCTGGGTCTGGTTTGCCAATATTTTCTTGAGGATTTTAACATCTATGTACATCAACGATATTGGTCTATAGTTTCTTCCACTGTTGTGTCTTGACCTGGTTTTAGAATTAGGATAATACTGGCCTCATAGAAAGAGTTTTGGAGTCTTCCCTCTTCTTGGAAGTTTTTGGAATATTTGAGAAGGATAGGAGTTAGTTCTTTCCTAAATGTTTTGTAAAATTCACCTGTGAAACCACCCAGTCCAGTGCTTTTGTGTGCTGGGAGTTTTTTGATTACTGCTTCAATATTACTAGTTGTTATCAGTCTATTCAGCCTTTCTGCTTCTTCTTGATTCAGTTTTGGAAGACTGTATGTTTCCAGAAATTTGTCCGTTTCACACAGGGTGTAAAATTTCTTGTCACATAGATGTTTGTAGTAATTTCTTACAATCGTTTGTATTTCTGTGGTATCGATTGTGATTTGTCCTCTTTCATTTCTGATTTTATTTATTTGGGTCCTTTCTCTTTTTTTCTTGATGAGTTTGGTTAAAGGCTTTTTGATTTTATTTATCTTTTCAAAGAACCAGCTCCTGGTTTTATTAATCCCTGAATTGTTCTTTTAGTCTTATTTCATTTAATTCTGCTCTGGTCTTGATGATTTCTTTCCTTGTACTCGCTCTGGGCTTTGCTTGATGTTGTTCTTTTAGTTATTGTAGATATGAGCTTTGGTTGTTTATTTCAGATTCTTCTTTCTCATTTAGGTAGGCTGGTATAGCTATGAACTTCCCTGTCAGGACTGTTGTGCTGTGTCCCATAGGTTTTGGGCTGCTGTGGTTCATTTTCATTTGTTTCTAGAAAATTTTTTATTTCTTTCTTGATGTCATTGTTAACCCATTCATTACTTAATACCATGTTATTCATTCTCCATGAGTTTGAATGTTTTTGAGTTTTGTCCTTGAGCTTGGTTTCTAGTTTCAAGCCATTGTGATCTGAGAAGATGCTTGATATAATTTCAATTTTCTTGAATTTGTTGAGGCTTGTGTTGTGTCCTACCATTTGTTCTATCTTTGAAAATGTTCCACGTACATTTGAAAAGAATGCATGTTTTGCTTTTTTGGGGTGAAAGGTTCTTTGTATATCAATTAAGTATACTTGATCTAGAGGTTGTTCAGTGCCTTAATATCCTTGGTGTTTCTTTGCTTTAATAAGGTGTTAAAGTCCTTTACTATGAATGTGTTTTCGATGATATCCTTCTTTAAGTCCTCCAATATTTTCCTTATATATTTGGATGGTCCTATGTTGAATCCATATATGTTTACCCAGGGTTTTATCTTCTTGATGGATTGTTCCCTTAAATATTATGAAATGCCCTTCTTTGTCTCTTTTCATAGCCTTCGTTGTGAAATCAGTTTTGTCTGATATAAGTATAGCTACCCTAGTTTTTTTTTTCATGTCTGTTTGCTTGAAATACTTTTTCCCATTTCTTCACTTTCAGTCTGTGTAAATCTTTTGTTTTGAGGCGTGTCTCTCTGTCAACAACATATATATGGGTCATGTTTTCTATCCATTCAGCTACCCTATGTCTTTTGATTGGTGCATTTAATACATTTACATTTAAGGTTATTATTGATAGGTCATTCATTTTCATTTTTCCCCTTGTACCTGTGTTCTTCTCTGTCTCTCTGTTTCTTCATCTTCTTAAAGCAGATCCTTTTGCATCTACGTCTCTTGCAATGCTAGTTTGGTGGAGGTGTATTCTTTTAGCCTTTCTGTCTGGGAAACTCCTTATTTCACCTTCGTTTTGAATGAGAGCATTGCTGGGTAGAATAGTCTTGGTTATAGGCCTTTGTTTTTCATTGCTTAGAATATTTTTACCATTCTCTCCTGGCTTTACTCTTTCTGTTGAGATGTCTGCTGACAGCCATATCAGAGCTCCCTTGTATGTTATTCACTATTTCTCTCTTGCTGCTTTTAGGATTCTCTCTTTGTCTTTGAGTTTTGCCATTTTAATTATGATGTGTCATAGTGTGGGTCTTTGTGGGTTCCTCTTCTTTGGGACTCTCTGTGCTTCCTGGACTTGTGTGACTTTTTCTCTTATCAAGTTAGGGAAGTTTTTATCATTACTTTTTCAAACAGGTTTTCTAGCCCTTACCTTCTTCTTCTGGTGTTCCTATGATATGGATATTGTTATGTTTCATGTTGTCCTATAGCTCTCTTAAAACCTCTTCATTCCTTTTTAGACCTTTTAAGTTTTGTCTGGGAAATTTTTTCTACATTGTCCTCTAGCTCACTGACCTGATCTTCTGGTTCATCTAGCCTCTCTTGATTCCTTCTATCATGTTCTTCAATCCAGAAGTTGTATTCTTTATTTCCTTCTGCCTCTTATTGATAGTTTCTATGTCCTTTTAATGCTGATATAGTTCTCAGTAAGCTCCTTGTAGCTTCCCTGGAGTTCTTTGTAGTTTTCTTTGCCCCCACTGAGCTCATTGAGCTTCCCTATAATAATTATTTTGATTTTCATATATGATAGTCTGCTTGCCTCTGTTTCATTTAGCACTCCTTCTGGGGATTCCTCCTTTCTTTTCCATGGGGTGTTGTTTCTTTGTCTCCTTATTTTTGTGACTCTTCTTGTTTGTTTCTGCTTCTTAGATTGATCTGCTTTGACTTCCTTTCTTCATGTTGTGACCATCTATGGTAGGAGACCTGTGAGATTCAGTGGTGCAGTCTCCTCGATCTGAAATTGATGCTCTTGGGATGCCCTTTATGCTATTTATGTGGGCTGTCTGGTTGTACTTGGGTTTCGGTTTTGTTGTGTTGCTCTTGGTGGGTCCTTTCCTCCAGCTGGCTCTCTGAGAGTCAACTCCTCACACCACATCATGTATGCTGTTGGAGATATACACTTTCTTTACTTCCTGGATCTGCCTCTGGTGACATCAGATTGTGTCCCAGTCTGGGTCTGGGCAGCCTGTTCAAGACTACCAGAAATCTACTCTCTTTGTCTATATCCTTTAGTTGTTAATCTGTTCAATTTGTGTTCAGTGTCAGGCTTAAGCACAAAGGGTGGGGCAGATTAATTCCTGTGGGCAGGGCTATTGCTCCTTGCAGGCTGACACCACTTGGAGGGGAGTGGTCTACCTGCAGTACGGGTAATGAGTCAGCACTGGGACCTGGTTGGCTGTTCCCTCAATTCTCTCCTCAAAGCCATCGCCCCAAACTCTCCTTAAGTGTCTCTAATACACTCTACCCTCACTCTGCTGGGGTCCAGGGTAAGTGGGTGCCAATGTATTTTCATATGTGGTCCTTTTAAGAACTCACTGTCTCTAGCCATTTCTCTCAGGCGAGCAAAAAAGCCCGTAGCTTCTTGCTCTTCACAGGTGGATGCCATTTTACTTTCTGCTCTGTTGTTTTAGGCTGGGAAGCCCAGCTGGGTGTTTAGATCCCACCATTCTTAAGGGGAACCCCTGGCTGCTAAGATGTTTCTCCATCCCTTCAGTTACCACCTGTGGGAGCGCAGTCAGCCCTCTCATGTCTCCGCATTTCCTACCAGTCACCTTGTGATGAAGTGGCCTTTTCTGTCTGTCCATGGTTATAAGGCTTCTCTATGGCTAGTGTTCAGTTGGTTATTCCAGATGATTTCTCCACAATTAAGTTGTAACTCCAGATTTGCCCTGGGAGGTTAGTGTAGCTTCCATTATTCCTCTGCCATCTCAGATCTCTCCCCTTATTTATCTATTTTCACATGACATTTTCATTTTAGATCCTGTGCTATTAACTGTTAATTGTATAGGAAGATACACAGTAACAAAAATATATTTTTCCATAAATTTTCAGGAGAACTTAGAATTGTGTAAGTGCACCTAGATATTTAAGAGCAATTAATTAAGAACAATATGATATAGTCTATATAATGTATATCATTACACTTTGTAATATTTGTAGATTTAAACACTTTATGGACAAGGAATCAAGTAAACAAAATAAAGCAAATATCTCATGAATTGGGGCTAAACACAAAGCGGTGTTGGAAAATATTTGACTCTGAGAGATAAGCCTATATGAGGCTTTTCATATTCACCGGACCCTCTACGTGGTCTTTCAGACCCATAAAGATGGGGCAGAATCAAGAAAGAATGAGGACACTTGAAACCACATATGAAATATCTGTAGAGAGAGTGTATCAAACACACAGCTTTTACAATTTCATAATTTTTGAACTTCCCAGTAATTATCCAATGGACATAGACCATTTAGCTAAATGATTTTTAAAATTTAAGAGTGATAACATACAACTTTGCATTTTGGGGGGTGTGTTTCTGTAAAATGCATATAACACTAATGTAAAAAAATGTTTTTCCAGGCTCCTGGAGAATATACAATTTTTGTTTGCCTTGTTTTATCATTTAAGAAGTGTGATGTTTTCTAATTACTAACCTGCTATTTTTGAATTCTCCTTTTTTGCTGTATTGGTAGGTACAAATATGCATTAAACTGGGTTCTTATAGATGAGCATATTTAAACATTTTTGTAGACAAATTTCAAATTTTATGTTTTAAAAAAGGAATGAATTTGTTGTATCTATGTGGTTAGTTCTGGCTTTCTGTTCCAATTTCACCAGACATCTGGGGGCAAAGACTTTGCTAAGACTTTAACTGCTCTCTTAGGGAGTTTTTAATTCTATTACCCAAGGTCAGATGATTCTCCCCTCTGTATTTTTTTCTAATTCTGAGCCCTCTAACCCTTTCCCTTCCCTCTTTAGATTTAACTCTGTCAACATCAAGCATCCTTCTGCTGTTTACCTGCACACTTACAGTGGTACTATTGGTGCTACTGCCTCCTTGGTGCAGGCATTATGTAAATCAAATATCTCATTCATGGATAATCATCTAGGTTTGTCATTGCTCTTTCATCTTGGTTAATGTAAGTGTTGCCCTGGGTTCACATCCTGTGTGTCCTGCAGTGTTGGAAAATCTCAAGCCTACTTCTTGGTTTCTTTACATCCTCACTGTGTTGAGCCAGATGTGCCTTTCACTGCTCAAAGCCCTCCAGAATCTATATTTTGCAGTCAAGAGTATTGGGGCTTTTCTCAGTGTCAGTTACATTTCAGCTTTAGTTCAGTCAAAACAGGAATTGTTGCCACCAGCCCAGCAAGTTTGTATTCTTGTTCTGGTAGCAAGTAAATTCTTTTCTCCAGTTGATAGATGGCCCTTTCAGACATTTCTAAGCAAAAATAATCCTGTTTTTCACAAGTTCTCTTTTCAATATAAATTTCTCAGGGTAATGTTGTTTAGATAGAATAAATTTTATACCTCTCACATGTTAGTCAAGCTGTAGGTGAATCAAAGCTGGTATACCAACTGTGTTCTATGAAGTTGCCCATGGAGGCTTTCATTGCTCCACTACCTTGCAGGGGTTTAATTCATCCCTGTAGTTCAAGATAGCCTATTCCCAGGTCCACATCAAGCTGAAGGATGGAGGAAGCAAGCACAGAAGGGACATTACTTCCTCACCCTCTAAGGATACAACCTGGAAGTTGCATGAATCACTTCTGCTCATATCTCATTAGTTTGCATTTAATAATATTCTACACCTATAACTAGACTCAACTACCAACAGGTTTCTAAATGTGACATACAAAGTGTAATTCATGAGGACATATACTGCACTCCAAAAGATTTGCATGAGTTTCCTAATTGATAACCTGGGGAATATGTGTGGGAATGGGTATTAAGGGTGTGGGATAATTGTGTAAGGAACATAAAGTTGGATTAGGCCAAACTGATTCCAAATTGATTGAAATAGGACCACTAAACAGAGATTCTGGATTCACTGTTATAGTTTGAAGGGTTAGAAAGGGCTCTGACAGTTGGTTGACTGAAACATGGGTCAAAAGGTGACTAATGCTAAAAGTAGTTAAAATGCCTGACCTGCTTTGGTGTACTGCAGAGGAAAGGACCCAAAGGCTTAGGGAGAGTATAATGGTAGAGTGGATTTATCTTGTAAGACCTGCTCACACACCTTGTGAGGGTCCAGAGAACACCCCTTTCACCAAGACTATGAGAAATAAATTCATAAGGGGAGCCTCAGTATCCTTGTTCTGTGCTTGCTCTTCTGTGTAGGTCAGAAATTACAATGGAATCTGCTGTCACTAAACTAGAATCCCTTAAGTGCAATAGGGATATTTGGATCCCAGGTGGCAGGGGCGACCAAGTGGCCCACCTAACTGCCAAAGACAAGGTGGTTGTGGTTTCCACAATGCACAGTGGACAGTAGTCATAAGAGTCTGACTCCAAAGACCTATGGGATTTAGCTTATTAATCATGGTGATCCTAGAAGTGAAACAGATGGACAGCTCACGAAGTTCTGACTTGATCTGTATGTTTGGAGGGTTCTAAGTCAAGTTAACAAAAATATGACTTGACTCACCAATACAAATAGCCATTGCCCCTGAATCAGTCCCAAGACTTGAGCCAGTTTACAGATCCAGAAACTCTGAAAGAAGGACTTGTGAAGAACAGGGTTGTCTTTGCTTAGAACTGGCTACAAGGTCCATATCTCAACTAGAGAATAGAATCTACTTGCTACCAGGACAAGAAGACAAACTTGTTGGGTTGATGGCCAAGCACAGTATTGAAGGTGGGAATGGCAACAATGGTTTGCCCAATTTGACTGAGCTAAGGCAAGAATGTAGTTGAGACTGAGAAAGCCCCAAGTACTCTTTTAAGTGTACTTAAGAGTGCCCTTAACAAAGGCCCCACTATGCTGTCAATTATACTTTCATTTCACTTTTACCACCCAGTTCTTTCTTTTTTTAAAAAGATTTTAGTTATTTATTTTTAGAGAGAAAGAATGGGAAGGAGAAAGTGAAGGAGAGAAACATCAATGTGTGGTTGCCTCTTGCATGCCCTCAAATGGGGACATGGCCTTGTGCAACCCAGGCATATGCACTGACTGGGAATCGAACCCTTTGGTTCATAGGCCAGTGCTCAATCCATTGAACCACACTGGCAAGGGCTCACCACCCATTTCTTTAAGTAACAAGTCTCTTCATTTAAATTGTAAATATTTAAGCAAAAGAAGATAAAAATGTATATATTTGTGGAAAGATGACAATTTGATATCCACATGTTAATATAAGTTAGTTTAATAGCTTATTTTCCTCCTATCACCAAGTTGGATATTTTAACTCAATAGGGAGAGAGAGTTGTGAGATGGTGAGTGTAGGGTAGGTATGGTCTAGATCTCAGGGATATATTTTTTAATGGGTTCATAATATCACTAGGCATTTAGGGGCTTGCCAAAAAGAGCTCTAATACCAAAAGTAGAACATCTTTCTTAGGGCTAGCTCTATACACAGGAAACATGACATAAACATCTTTTTCTTTTCCTTTTTACTGTTTCTGTATCAACATGGTTTCTGACATCCAAGGGGAAATATGCTGTTTTGATTAAGAGCCCTGCTCTAAAGCCTGAATGTTTAGGTACAGGTCTTGGCCTATCATACTAACTGTGTGATGAAGTTAGTTTTTCATTTCTCTGTTGATATGTCATCTGTAAAATGAGTTGATAATAACAGTACCTAGTTCAGAGGATTGTTGCAAGGCTTAGGTAACTGTAGTGCTTGGTGCAGTGCTCACCCATGGTAAATGCTCAATAAGTCTTAGGTCTAATTTTTAGTTCTAGACTCATATTTTAGGCATTCTTATTAGTCAAAGGCTTGTTTGAGGACACACTTATCAGGAGCAACATAGCTTCCATGGGCAGGTAATTTGGAGTTTCAATCAACTTTCAAGTAAGGTTTCGAACATGATGTAAATTGATGACTGTCTGGTTCCCCTCAACTCCCCCAATCAGATTTGCTGGAAGACCTCTGTGCCATTGTTCATGGTTACCTTTGAAACAATGTGACATCTCTCCTTGTTTAATTCTCTTTTCTAGGCAGAATGATTTGCTTCCTCTGTGTTCATCTGGCACTTGGTTCTGATTATCACAGGGTTTTGTACTTAGTTATATGATTGCTCTCTTCCCTTCCATGTATCTGAAAATGTAGGGACTCTGTGTAATTCTTGATATCCATACCACTAAGTTATTGCCCAACATATAGCAGATATAGTCCACCTTCTGTATGTCCAGGTTCCCCATCCATAGCTTCAACCAACTCAGGACTGAAAATATTTGAAAAAAAAAAAGTCATGTTGTTGCTGATGTGTACTATGAAGTTAGGTCAATGATGGTTGACTCTGTACTGAACATGTACAGAAATTTTTTCTTGTCATTATTTTCTAAATAATACAGTATAACAACTACTTACACAGAACTTACAGTGTATATTAGGTACTCCAAGCAATCTAGAGATGATTAAAAGAATACAGGAGGATGTGTGTAGGTTATATAGAAACACTATGCTATTTTGTATAAGGAAGTTTAGCATCTCAGATTTTGGTGCGTTTGTGGGGGGTGGGCAGGGAGTGTACTGGAACCAGTTCTCCTTGAATACCAAGAAACAATTATTTAAATATATGTATAAATATATAAAAAATTAAATTGTAGGTTTTTCTAATTACTAAATTGAGTGCATTCATTACATTTTAGCTGTTCATCAAAGGCTACATACACAGTGAATACTGAAGAAATGTTTGCCAATTGATTAATCAAGGAATTCATGAACTAAATATTTTTTCTCTTAAATATCTCAAAAGTTTGAAAATAGAGTTAGGTCTAGTGTCTTACAGTTATTTGCTTTTATGTCTTTGAATATAATATTCATACCAGTCTAATTTACATTCTCTTGGCTTTCATAAATGTGAATTTTTGTCAATATGGAAATTAATACCTTTTACTTGGTTTTCAGTGATAAAGAAAAAACCCACTTGATAGTGGTAAAGCTTGACTAAAGCATCATCCTTGGAGTGCATATTATTTTTTAAAATGTTTTCAGCTCTCCTGGAACCACATCAATCGATCTGTTTTCTGTTGTGGTCAAATGTGCTAGGTCAGCAGTTTTGGCCGCAGGAGTAGGAAAAAAGAAAAACTATAGAACCTTAACAACCTGATAATTTTGAACCAAAGCTCCATGCAAATGAATTATAGATGTGTGCAGAACTGAGTAGTCCCTGCTCTTGCTATTTCTTCCCTCCTGCATTTCCCAAACTATATCTGCCTGCTAGCGATGGTCTTCTTTGACATTGCCATGGGAATATGTGCTCCTGCTAGAAAACATAGGCAGAAAATATTAGGTCCCTGGTATGAAGATCTAATGATAAAATCTCAATCCTGTTAATAATGAGTTATGCGACTTTGCCAAGTCATGGAAACTCTATTCCTCAAATTACATCATACAGAAAATGAGGTGTTCAAGGCTAAGAAATATTCTCATGATTTTCATAGTAATATTTCTGCACATATTTTTTTTCAATATTAGAAAGTATGACTACAAAGCACTATGTTTTAAGGCAATACACTGGAATTTTTACATCAAAATTGTTCTGGTTTCTTAATAATCATCTTACATTATTTCACATGACCTCAAAGAAATGTTAGAAACTGCTAAGGAAAATAATTTCATAACATGTTAGAGGATTTTTCAGAGCAATTGGTATGAGGAGAGACCATCTGGCTTAGCTTTTGCAATTCTAATATTTCATTGATTCTTCCTCACTTGCTCCCAATGCAGAATCACACACACATCATCTGTAAAGGTAATAACCAGAAAAACACGAGATCAAATTTGGTTTAGAATTGGCTGTGCGTAGCTTTGTAGAAATAAAGAAATTTTGCTACCCATAGTTTACAATCAGACATGCCTATAAGGAAAACCAAACCACATAAAGTTATTAGCTCAAGCCAAATGAAACTGCAGAGACATAGACCCTATAAACAGGATTTGAGTTAGAAAAAGATATTTTGTGTCAAATAGTGCATGTTATCACAAAATATAGCATTTAAGTGACATTGTAAAGCTTATGAGACAAGTTTATCATTCAGCAAAGGAAATTGGAGATACACAATAACTACAGGTATAGTAGGATAGGTAAGAGTCACACTTGCAGGTGCTGCTGTCTCCTGACTTCAGGGCAAGCTATAGGCTAGCTATGAGGCTGTGACCTTTAAAGCCTCTGTCTCCTCCTTATCATTCTCCTTCTCCCCTCCTTCCTCGTTCCTTTTCCTCACCTTCCCCACCCCTCTTCTTTCTCTCTTCCTTTTCCTCTTTTCTCCTCTCCCACTTCTCCTTCCTTCCTCCTTCTCCTTTTTCCCTCCTCCTCCTCCTCTTCCTTCTGTTATCTTCTTCTCAGTTCTCCTCCTCCATCTTTTTAAAACTAAACATTGGAGCTTGCCCACTCCTGGCTAATCTTGACTCTTGTTGGCTCTGGGGCCTAAAGTGAGAGACAGGCTCACCATGCCAGTGCTTGACAGAGCTGCTGTAGCACACAGACAGGTGGGTCATCCTCACCAGAAGTAAAGGTCAGATTATAGGGCTATGGGAGGAGGGATAGTAATAAAAGGGGGTTTGTTTCTGGAGCCAGTATTTTCTAGAAACCTCCAGCTCCCTAGAATTTTTCATTAACAACAAAGCTCTTTAGCAATAATTTTTAAAGTGTCATCACTTTTGCTATTGCATTTTTGACCCATGGTGATATTGCCTAACAACTTCATCTTATCCACTGAGCTCAATTTATAATTAGTTTGGGCTATTTTCAAACATTACAACCACCCTCCTAACGTGCAATAATTTTCCACCATTGAGGTTATCTAAAAGGGATGTGACACAGGTTCCAAAGGCATTTCTTAAAGTGGATATAAAAAATATTTTAGCAATTATCTTTAGAATAAAAATATGTCTTTCCAAAGTTACTACCTAGAAAGAAACAAATCTTGGATATTATCTATTCAAATATATCCATACTTAGATTTACATATTAGATCTAGTCCTGAAAAGTATATTTAAATGTAATGCTGGTTTTCTCAAGAGAGTGCAGTATGCTCGTCAAACAAACTCTGTTTAGAGTATCTTTTCAGGCCATAATAATGATCATAAATTTGAATATGCAGATAATACATTTTCTTAAAAAGAACATATTTGAAGTATTAATGGTCCATTGGTGACTTTATTTCTTTCAATCATCTATTTTTTTATTTTCCTCTGATTTTCAATTTTCTTGCCTTCTCCCATTACACATTTCTCAGAATTCACTAAAATAACACAATAATACAAACTGTTTCATAATGTGCCCAGCCTTTCCTATGCTAAAAATAGTCCTGGCTTTGTTTACTCTAATGTCAAAGAAAACTCATGTCTGTTTTCTTTTGTTGATTCATACCACTTTTGATATTATTGCTTTCTAGGTTTCTTTTTTAGCTATTTCTCAAGAGGAGTTTGACAACTCCTAAAAATCTTATCTTTAAGTTGTCTATATATTACTGTTTAGACCTTCATCTGCATATACCTGGCTCAATTATTTGCACTTCCTTTTCATCTTAATTCACAATAAAAACATAAGAAAATATTTTTTGGTTGACTAATTTCTTCTTTCTACTAAAAAATTAAGGAACACAAGTGGACAAATAAAAAAGAGACTTGACTTTGGGTAGTGAACACACAATGCAATACATATACAGGTGATATATTTTAGAATTCTATACTTGAATCTTATTAAACACTGTCACCTCAATAAATTTAATACTTTTTTTTTAAAGAGAGAAATTTGTAGGTAATTATGGTGTCTGTTCTCAGTGCTGATCCCCAGGTACCTGTTTTCCTTGCTCTAATCCTGCCTGAATCACTCTGCCCACTCCACTGCATGCTGGTCAGGAATCTGAGCTCCTAGGGGTTCTTGTTTCCATGCTAACAATCAGGTGTTCATTAATGGTCTTTGTCATTTATTCACCCATTCTTCTGTGTGTATTGCTGGCAAAAACAATTAAATTGCAGTTTCTTTGTAAGCACACCCATTATTTAGTACCTCAGTTCTTAAGTCTTCTTGATATTGTTCCTTGAATGAGTCTGGAATTAACACTGGTTTTGGTTTGTTTTCAACATTTTTCTCTAGAGAGTGTTAGGTATCCATCTGGTATGTGTTTACATAAACACAAGGTATGGTTGTCTTTCAACAAGTACAAGTTTAATGTTGCTAGACTCTAAGAGTGACAGGGTTTCCACCTAGGGCTGATCCCAGGCAAAAATATAATATGTCCAAACAGTTTAGAACCTTCCTCCTTTTTGTCCTTCAGTAATTAACAGCTTCCACACCTTCTCTCTCCTGTTCCCTCCTCCACAGGCTTTTAGTACTTCTCCAGCAGATTGAGGAGAGAGAGGGAAAACATAGTTTTTGGGTTAATCAGACCAGGTTTCAAACTTTTGCTGAACTCCTCATTAATGATAAGAGAAAGACAAGGTCAAATTGCATAACTTCTCTGAGCTTCAGTTTCCCAACCTAAAAAAATGGTAAACATCACATCTAACTAAAAAATAATAGTAAGGATTAAATGCAATAATATAAATCAGGCATCTAGCACAGTTCTGGCAAATTAAGGGCTAACTGAATATTCTGCTGCTCTCTTCCTTACCCCTTCCAAGTGTCTGGGCCTCTCCCACCCTACCTGTCTCCTAAAAACTGTACCCTGAATGTAGCTTTGGCTTCTTTGGTTTTGAGCCTGTAGATTAGTAAGGCATCACAGGAATGTGTTATGAGCTCCATGTGTTTCCCTTCAAGGGCATCTGTTTTTAACTAGAAAATAAGCTGTTACAAGAA
The DNA here is from genome assembly GCF_987537825.1 of Furipterus horrens. Classification (NCBI taxonomy): domain Eukaryota; kingdom Metazoa; phylum Chordata; class Mammalia; order Chiroptera; family Furipteridae; genus Furipterus; species Furipterus horrens. The sequence continues at coordinate 53,255,893 of NW_028327178.1, read as the reverse complement.
AAATGGAGATTCTGGGGATGGGACCTATAGGATAAAATAAGGCCAACTGTATTTCTACCCATGATGGTAAGGTAAGTTTACTGAGAAGATCATAGTGTTTTAAATTCAGTTATAATTTTAAAAAATAATCAGTCAGTAAATTACACAAAGGGTAGGAAATAAGGTGGATCCATCTTAAGTAATGGTAGGTATTGATAAAGGTTGTTGAATTGTGAAGTATCTCAGATTTTCTAAGTTAAGCAATGTTGATACAATATGTAGTAAATAAAACTTATTTTTATGTCTTATTAAATATCAAAGCCATGTATCTAATACTTAATTTGTATTTCCCAGTTGATTTTTTTTTTCTTATTGTAATTTCAGACATTGAAATTAATAGCCACAAAACATTTTATATTTTAAGTTTTGGAAATCTTAATTTTCATACCTAATTGTAATTCTTGCAATACTTGAATTTAGTAAGCTTCTTCCCAATTTGAGATTTAAGCGATACCACTCATGAAATTCCATTAAAAATTAGTAGAATTGAATAATTTCCTTTGCCTTTAAAACCTGGTTCTAACTGAGTATGATAGGCATAAACTGAGTTCCAAAGAATATTTTTTTAAAATTCTTTTAAGGAGGAGTTACTTAGTTGGATAACTTTAATAACTTTAGTTTTCTGATTTAAATATTTTGACAGAATTGTTTAAGAATGAATGATTTCGTGATAGTTTCTATGTGATTCAAATATTGAGAATTCTAAAATGGTATGAGAGACTATAATTTGCACAACTAAAAAAAGAAAAACTTTGAAGACACATGACTCTGTGCTCATCTATGATTAAAAATTAACTTTTGTAATAAGTGGAAAGATATTAGTGGAGTAAATAAATAATTTTCAGTGTTACATTAATTTAATCTTATGTTCTAAGGATATTTTAAATACCTTGATGGTGTCAAGAACTTTTTTATATAATAATGTCAAAATTCCTACTAACATTTTAAGTTATGTGTCATAAAAATTTCTAGTGCCTTTGGACAGTGGCCTATGCTATTTAATTTCAACTAACACAGAATGAGTTATATGATCATGAGTTATATAAAGTTCTAATATTATTGCCTTGAAGTTTAAATCTGCATTTGCAATTTCATTAGATATCTTAAATAACCTTATTGCAAATTCCACAGAAGAACCTGTAGGCATATTACAAATGTAGGATCTTGTTAATTCGCATGATCAGATGTTAAGGGTTTTAAAAGTCTCATCACAGATTTCCTGAGATGTATTAAAATAAATGGAAAAGACTCACAGAGTGCAGTTCTGAATTTAATAGCATTTGTATATTTTATAGTTACCTATCAATTTCTCTGTGTGAGAAAATAATGAGCACATATATGAAGTTGAGCTTTGCATATTTTATCAGTGTGGAAAATAATAATTCGTTAATTCAGATCTGATACCTTAATTAGAATAACTAACACAATCAAGAGTTTAAACAACTGGCAAAAATCACACGCATTTTCATATGGTCACAGCCATTAGTCTGGGTGCTTATAGGGTGGGTCAACTCAAGATATACCTTAATTGTGTTTAAAATATAAAGTAATTTATGGGCACTACTCACACTCTATTTCACCATTTTTTGAATTTTTCCTCCTGTCAATTTCATACTATGTTCTGGAAAGTCACTACACAGAGTTAAGTAGTCACCCTTTATTGGCAGCTGAGCATCCGGTATGTAGCCACCCAAACTTGATCAGGTGCCAGCTCTGCAAAATGGAATCTGTGTGACATAGGGCAAACCATTGTACTCTCTGTACCTCAGCTTTCCCAAATGGAAAATGGAGATAATTATAGGACCTACCTAATAAGATTGTTAAGAGGATTAAACATAGAAGTGCCTGGCATATTTTAAACCTAAATACGTGAAATATCTAGAGTTTATTATATACCCCTTTCTGTGGAAAACTTGAAGTACTTGAAATATGAGAAATTATTTGAAATAGTTGATTGATTTATTTAATCTTTTAATAAAATTTAATGTGTCTGCTTTGTGCATGTGACTGTGCTAGTGACTGTGTGGAATGTAGAAGAAACATGAGCTGAAGGAAGAACCACCTGGTCTTCAGTCCCAGGCATTTTGCATACATTCCTTCTTATTCTTAATACTCCCCTAAGTAGGTGTTAAATTTTATTCTACATATGAAAACACCATGTTTTATATATTAACAGCTTTATGTTAAAGTGAAGCAGATTCCAAAGATTCCAGTTCTGTTCTGCTCCCACCCCTACTGTTTCTGACAGGCACAGGCCAGAGGTTAATTGTAGAGGACAGTGGCCACAGTACAGTGTCCCCATTGGTGTTGTAGACCAGCTGGATTCTAGACATTGTCTTGTCACATGCTCATTTGTAATCCTAGGTTAAGTCTTGTCTTGAACTCTCAGCTAATAGAATGTGGAGTTCCACTATCTATTCTGCCTCTAGTGGTGTATGATTCAACTGTTCACAGGAAGAGTGGGAAATATTACCCCAGGCATTTCAGGGGTGACCTTGTGGTTCAGAGAAAAAGCTACTCATTAAGTCATCTACTGCTCTTCCCCAAGAGGCTCTTTGAATTTTATGATATAATTTCTATCAGGAAATGCTTTCATTTTACATAGACTTTCAATATCTTAATCTAGCATTTTATGACAGTGAGATACTAAAGAGGAATTTCATGATTAGATAGTTTTGAGGATTGCTGGACTAAATCAATGTAAATGTTCTTTTTCTTTATGTCAAAACTGTTCAGAGATTAGTGTATAATGCAAATTGTGAATTTCTAAGAATTTTCTATAACATAGAGAGTTTCTAAGACCTATGTGACCACAGAATCCCTACTTGTTTCCCTCAGCACTGGTGTTCTGAGGAGCACCCAGTGGAAAAGTCTGTAGAAACTTTGGACTAACTGGTAAACCAATGAAAGACTTTCCCTGGGAATAAGAGGGCTTTTCAGAAGACCTCAAATCTCTTTTTAGGTGTGAGTATGAAGCCAACTTTGATTGATGGTTACTGTCATACTTACTGGAGAATAAAAAAATAAAAAAGAGAGACTAATAGGATGTAAAGTACGGCATAGGGAATATTTTTGATAATATTGTAATAACTGTATGCTGTTAGATGGATACTAGATTTATTGAGTAATCACTTTGTAAATTATATAAATGCCTAATTATGGGGTTGTATACCTGAAACTATTTTAAAATGATATATATATATATTCCTTTTTGTTTTTTTAAGTATATTTTATTGATTATATTGTTACAATAGTTCCAATTTTTTCCCATTTGCTCCCCTCCACCCAGCATACCCCTCCCCCAGCAATCCCACCTCAAGTCCATACCCATAGGTTGTACATACAAGCTCTCCCACTTAACCCTTTCATATATTCTTCTTCTTCTTTTTTAATTAATTAATTAATATAACAATAAAAAATAACAATCCCTCCCTCTCAGACTTAAGACTCTTTATAATCTTATAAAGGACAATGGGCGAAGGTCTCAAACTCCTCTAGCTGTTTCAAGCTGGAAATGGTCATCGTCCTACCTACTCTTGGGTCCAGAAATCTCTAATAAGAGTGGGGGTGTGGAGGGGAGGGTGGCCTTCCCACATGGGGAAGGATTGTGCAGACTCCAGGTCAGTTGGTTGTCCCCAGACAATGGTGTGCTTGGTTTAACAGGCTGACATCCTTATTATATTCTGGGGGCAACAGATTTGGCAACAGGGTTAAAAGACATCATTCGATCCGTAATCAGTAGATGACAAAAGGCAGGGATTAATTTTTCAATGTCCCACATTAGGGAAAAAAAGGGCTTCTTTGGAGAAATGTGTGCCAGGCACATCTCACCTGTCCAAAACCCTTTTGCCCATTATACCTAGTTTGAGCTGAGGGAAATATTTTAGGTTTCCCCCCTCTCAGACCTCTGGGCCCTTTCTGTCCAAGCCATTAGGATAGAAAAGAGAAACTAGTTTTAAAGTGAAGCCCACAGACCACCACATATTTCACTAACCCAGCCACTTAGTTAAGCCAAACTGTTAAGTCTCATGAGGCAGCGATGCAGACAGGATTAAGTGAGGCCTATATGTACAGACAATCACTCAGGTAATGAGATCATAGGCTTATGCCCTTTGAAAACAGAAAACACATGTTAATTTGTGTAACATAACCCATAAACACGTCTCTAAATCTATAAGACTGTCTTATTGGAAAGACATCCAGTTGCAAGGCATTTGACATTCTTCCTGCCTGTGAATTAAACATCTTGGATGATACCACAGACATAGTTTAACTTTCAAATGAAAACATATTTTAAATGAAAAGAAACTTTAAAGATGGTTAGCTGCACTACTTTATAGTCTACCACTGAGCATTGTGATTTTCCTTGAATCATATTTTCTCCCTAAGAGTACCCTCCTTGTCATTAAAGGGACTGCATTAAGTCCATTTTAAATTTTATCCTGTTCATTTGCATAAACACAAGAAGAGCAGCAAATGATCACTTAGTTCTGCTTTGCTGGAACTTACGCAAGGAACGTTTAGGGTGACCTTCAGTCTGCCCTTCAGGGCACAGAAGCTGAGCCACATACCTGGCATTCAGCCTTTCCTGTACACACCTGTCTTTTCCAAGTTCTTCTGGTTTTCCATTGTGCCTTAAGGTCCCTTCTAGCCATCTTTCAGGAAAACAACCTTCATTCCTTCCCTGGAAAGATTGCTGTGGGCGGCACAACCGACCAAGGTACCAGGTCTTTTATCTCGTGGGCTTTTATTACCTTTGAAAGTCATTCCCAGTTCCTCAGGGCTTTTTGGTAACAACCAGAGCCCAAGCATGTCTCCTTTAGGCAGACATTCCAGTCAACGTCTTGGTAAAAAAAAACAACCAAAACCTCTATTAACAACTGGTCTTATTAGTTTTATGCAAAGAAACTTATGTCATTACTTACTTCTTTTGAATGCCAAACTCTGGAGTGATCAGATAGGGAGAAAAATATACAGTGTGAAGGAAAATCCTTGTTCTAATATTCACTGAAGTAGCATTTCCATTATTCATTTTTTTATTTTTCCCCCACTAAAATTTTTTTAGTTTGTTTTTCCATTACAGTTGTCCCACTTTTTTCCCTCCTCTTGCTTCCCTGCACCCTGTCCCCCCCTTCTCCAACATTCAGTCCCCACTCAGTTGTCCATGTTTGTGGGTAATTTATATATGTTCTTTGACTAGACCCTTCCCCTTCTTACCCCCTTCTCTCCCTCCCGCCTCCCCCCTTGTTACTGTTAGTCTACTCCTTGTTTACATACCTCTGGTTCAATTTTGCTCATTTGTTTGTGTTGTTCATTAGTTTCCTGTAATAGGTAACAGCATAAGGTATTTTTCTTTCATTGCCTGGCTTATTTCGCTAAGCATAATTCTCTCTAGTTCGATCCATGTTGTTGCAAATGGTGGAAGTTTCTTTTTTCTTTCTACTACATAGTACTCCACTGTGTAAATGTACCACAGTTTTTTGACCCACTTATCTACAGATGGGCACTTAGGCTGTTTCCAGCACTTGGCTGTTGTAAAAAGTGCTGCTATGAACATAGGGGTGCATATGTTCTTATGAATTGGTGTTTCCGGATTTTTCGGATATAATACTAGCAATGGAATTGCTGGATCAAAAGGCAGTTCTATTTTTAGATTTTTGATGAAATTCCAAACTGTTTTCTATAGTGGCTGCACCAGTCTGCATTCTCACCAGCAATGCACTGGGGTTCCCATTTCTCCACATCTTCTCCAGCACAAGTTGTTTGCTGATTTTGTGATGATGGCCATTCTGACTGGTGTGAGGTGGTATCTCATTGTGGTTTTATTTTGCATCTCTCTGATGGCTAGTGATGTTCATCATTCTTTCATATGTCTATGGATCCTCTGTATGTCCTCTTTGGAGAAGTGTTTGTTCAGGTCCTTTCCCCATTTTTTAATCGGGTTGCCTGTTTTCTTGGTGTTGAGTCATATGAGTTCTTTATATATTTTCGGGATCAATCTCTTGTCTGAGATACCATTGGCAAATATATTTTCTTATATGGTTGGTTTCCTTTTCATCTTGCTGATATTTTCTTTAGCTGAGCAGAAACTTTTTAGTTTGATATAGTCCCATTTGTTTATCCTTTCCTTTATTTTGCTTGCTTTAGGAGATATATCAGTGAAAATTTCCTGCCTATTTTTTCCTCTAGGACTTTTATGATACCACAGCTTACATTCAACTCTTTTATCCATTTTGAGTTTATTCTGGTGTATGGTGTAAGTTGGTGGTCTAGTTTCATTTTTTTTGCATGTCCCTGTTCAGTTCTCCCAACACCATTTGTTGAAGAGGCCCTTTTTACTCCATTTGATGGTCCTTCCCCCTTTGTCAAATATTAGTTGACCATGTAGACCTGGGTTTATTTCTGGGCTCTCTTTTCTGTTCCATTGATCTATATGTCTGTTCTTATGCCAGTACCAGGCTGTTTTGATTACCGTGGCCTTGTAGTATAGTTTGATATCAGGTATTGTGATTCCTCCTACTGTGTTCTTCTTCCTCAAAATTGCTGTGGCTATTCGGGCTCTGTTTTGGTTCCATATAAATTTTTGAAGTATTTGTTCTAGGTCTGTTAAATATGTCATTGGTATTTTAATAGGGATTGCATTGAATCTATGAATTTCTTTGGATAGTATGGACATTTTAATGATGTTGATTCTTCCCATCCATGGTATATACTTCCATTTATTTGTATTATGAAATGTCCTTTTTTGTCTCTTTTTATGGCCTTTGCTATGAAATCTATTTTGTCTGATATAAGTATTGCTACCCCAGTTTTTTCTTTTCTTTCATGTCCTTTTGCTTGAAATACTTTTTTCCATCTCTTCACTTTCAGTCTGTGTAGATCTTTTGTTCTAAGGTGGGTCTCTTGTAGACAGCATATATGTGGGTCATCCTTTCTAATCCATTCATCTACTGTATGTCTTTTGACTGGAGCATTTAATACATTTACATTAAATGTCATTACCGATAAGTACTTATTCATTGTCATTTTCCTCCTTTGTACTCGTGTTCCTCTCTGTCTCTCTCTGTTTCTTTATCTTATAGGAGACCCTTTAGCATCTCTTGCAATGCTGGTTTGATGGAGATATATTCTTTTAGCCTTCTTTTGTCTTGGAAACTCCTTATTTCACCTTCCATTTTGAATGAGAGCCTTGCTGGGTAGAGTATTCTTGGTTGTAGGCCTTTGTTTTTCATTGCTTGGAATATTTTTTGCCATTCTGTCTGCCTTGTAGTGTTTCTGCTGAGAAATCTGGGGATAGCCTTATTGGAGCTCCCTTGTATGTTATTAGTTGTTTCTCTCTTGCTGTTTTTAGGATTCTCTCTTTGTCTTTGAATGTTGCCATTTTAATTATGATGTGTCTTGAAGTGGGCCTCTTGGGGTTCATCTTCATTGGGACCCTCTGTCCTTCCTGGACTTTCATGACTCTTTCTTTTTTCATGTTAGGGAAGTTTCCTATGATTAGTTTTTCAAAGAGGTTTTGTATCCCTTGCTCTTCTTCTTCTCCTTTTGGAATTCCTATGATATGGACATTATTACGTTTCATGTTGTCCCCCAGCTGTCTTAGAACCTCTTCATTCTTGTTCAGTCTTTTTTTATTTTGTTGCACTGTCTGGGAGTTTTTGTCTACACTGTCCTCTAGCTTGCTGATCTGATCTTCTGCTTCCTCAAGCCTGCTTTTAATTCCTTCTACTGTGTTCTTCAATTCAGAGATCGCATTCTTCATTTCCTCCTGGCTCTTATTAATAGCTTCTATGTTCTTTTTCATGCTGGTGTAATTTTCAGTAAGTTCCTTGTAGTTTTTATGGAGTTCCTTGTAGTTTCCCTTGAGTACTTTTTAGTTTCCGTTGAGCTCATGTAGCTTCTCCATAATCCATGTTTTGGATTCCCTATCTGATAGTTTGCTCCCCTCTATTTCATTTAGCACTCTTTCTGGGGATTCTATCTTTCCTTTCGATCTGCGGTTGTTTCTCTGTCTCCCCATTTTTGTGACTTCTATTGTTTGTTGGTGCTTCTTAGAATGATCTGCACTTCCTGGATCTGCCCCTGGTGGTGTCAGATCGTGTACCAGTCTAGCCTTAGGCAGCCTGTTGGAGACTTCCTGGGATCTACTGCCTTTGTCTGTCTTTTTTAGTTGTTAATCTATTCATTCTGTGATTAGCCATCAGGCTTAAGGACCATGGGTGTGGCAGCTTAATTCCTGTAGGCAGGGCTTTTACTTCCCCTCAGGCTGTCACCACTTGGAGGGGAATGGTCTTCCTGCAGTACTGGGGATGAGTCAGCACTGGATCCCGGATTGCTGCTCCCCCAGTTCTCTCCTCAAAGCCACTGCATCAAACTCTCCCCAAGTGTGTCCAGTCCTCTCTGCCTTCCCTCTGCTTGAGCCCAGGGTAAGTGGGGGCCAAAATACTTTTGTATGTGATCCACTTAAGAGCTCTTTTTCTCCAGCTGTTTTTCTCCAACTAGCAAGAAACCTTGTGACTTTTTGCTTTTTACAGCTGGATACTATTTCATTTCCACTCTGTTACTGTAGGCCGGGCAGCCCAGCTGGTGGTTTAGACTCTGCCCTTCTCAGGGGGAACCCCCAGCTGCTTAGCTGTTTCTCAGTCCCTTCAGCTGCCACCCGTGGAAGCCCAGTCAGTCCTTCTACATCTCCATACTTCCTACTGCTCACGTTGTGATGTAGCGGCCTTTTCTGTCTCTTCGTGGTTATAAGACTTCTTTCCAGCTAGTGTTCAGTTTGTTATTCCAGATGATTTCTCCAAAATTAAGTTGTAAATCCAGACTGGTCCTGGGAGGAGGTTAGTGTATCTTCCACTTACTCCTCCACTCTCTTTGATCCACTAAGAAGCTGAGCCCAAAGAAAGATGGTGGATAGCTGCAAACTCCCACCATATATATATATATATATATATATATATATATATATATATATATATTTTTTTTTTTTTTAATGTGATCATTCTTTTCTTACATATATTTGCTTACTTATGTTTTTACCATCATTTATTTTAAAATCAAAGTGGTCAAAAGTAGAGATACCATTTTAGAAAGTAGACATTCCAGATGCTGTAGAACACCTGCAAATAACCAGGTTATAAATACTACCAGATCTAGCAGCCGTACAGTGAAAAACAACAAGGGTTTAAAGTATGTCTGGCCACTCCCTGCAGCACCTCCTCACCACCTCTGGACTGACCACTGTGGTGGCCTTCTGAGTGTCTCCCTGCTTCATGTACTTCTGTACTATTCTCTCTCCACATGCTGACCATGTTAATCTCCTGAACATGTAAGTAAGATGTTATCCATATATATTAAAAACCTCCAGCACTTTCTTGTGGACTTAAAAAACAAACACTAAATTCCTAACTTGGTTTAGAAATCCCATGGTTTCTACATTCTCTAATCACATTGGAATAGTTTTTATTACTTGGATACAACTATTTTTCTTTAAAGCCTTTGCTCTTGCTGTTAGCTCTGATAAGCAGTCCTCCGCTAGGTCTTAGCCTAAATGTTTCCCCTAGGGATGTCTTTCCATACCACCTAACACCACCACCACTCACTCACTGCCACATCACACTCTGTGATTATCTCAGCATACTGATTACTATCTGATTCCTTTCATGTTAGTGAGTTTGTTTATCATTATTAGTCTCCCACCCCCTTTGACTCTTCTCCTTAGCTTCAATTTCAGCATCTTGAATAGGGCCCTGCCTACAGTAAGCATACAACAATTCAATATGTACATGAATGTTTACAAAACAGCAATGGAGATGGTATTATCGTGTTCATTCATTCCTCTATTTATTTGTGTCTGTTTCCTCAACTTTGAAATGTAGATAATAATAGTATCTACTTCATAGGGCAACTGAGGAATTTAAAAATTACATGTCTTTAAAGTGTTCACATAGTATCTACCATATAGTAAGCATTTAATAAATATAATTATTATAATGTTGATCTTTTGTTGATTCATTTAATACTAATTTATTGGTTAAACACTGTGGCTAGATCCTGTGAATACAAAAATATATATAAAACATAGTTCTTGCTCTTGAGATGCTCCTTGAACTTCAGGTAGCCCAGATTTCCTATGGTACTCAGAATGGAACATTGCTAATAATGTCCATTTGATTGTGTTACGCCATTGATTATATTGAATGATGGTGGGAAGTGACAAAGAAACTGAACCAAATGTAGGAAAAGGAGTTCCTGGTGTGTGAACAGTGAATTGGCCTAGGGGACACTAAAAGATTAAAAAGTCATAGTACTTGCCAGCTAGGAACTCATAGTTTAGTGTAATGCAATGAGATGAGTCCTGGAATAAGTTAAAGGAGAACAGAAGATGGAGGAAAAGTAATGCCTGGCTAATAACAGACCACCTCTTACCTCCAAGACCCACTTTCGAATAATGATATAATAGACAAAACTGTGAATGAAAAAAAACTTGGTGTTGATACTTCTGAAATTATTTACTTTAAAGCAGGGGGGAAGACCTTAAACTAGAGAAACAAATCTCAACCATTAAGCCTTATGCATGGGTTATCTTGCTGTAGGTGTTTTCTGAACAGAGAGAGGAGGCAGCAGGTTTCCCAGCTGCTCCTGATATTGTGAGGTCTTGGTTGCCCAACTGTTCTACTCGTACAGACTGAAAACAAACATATCTGGCAGATCACTAGAGTTCTGCATACTTTGGTGTAGGGTGAGTATAACACTCCATGGATAGAAATCCATGCATTAGTGGATGTGAATTACTCTATTTGTATTTCTCTTAGCTTAGCTTATCTCAGACATGCCTAACCACTTCATGCAATAAAGCTGATGAAAAGCCAATACTGGCAAAGACATCTAAACACTTCAGAAAACTTGGCACTCCTCAAAAAGAGGATCTCAAGGTGCTATCAGTCAGGTTAGAATGTTGTCTTGTCTTGGGTTAAAGTCTTTTTCTTTGGCATGGAGCTGGAGTTCCTTTATCTGGCTTTTAAGTGTTTTTGTTTCTTTCCATGTGGTTTTAAAAGGACTTCATTAAACCAGAAGGCTCTTCCCTAAAGGGTAATCCTGTATTTAGAATGGAATGTGTCTTGGTTTTCTCAGAAATGTTGAGGAAACAATGCAACATCTTAATGAAGTGTTCTGGTCTTTTAGCACTAAACATGACTTCTGTCAGCTAAACAGAAATGTGCTTGTATATGTGATAGGAATAACTTATTTCCTTCCTCAAGTATCCTGAGATGATTTCAAAAGTTAAATTTTAAAATTGCTGAAATGCCACATTCATCATTGCAAGTGTTGTAACAATGTTGATGACCTAAAAACAGTCTTTTATCTATCAGATACATTGCAATTTATGAAGCACACTCATGTACTTTTTGCTTTATAAGCTTAAGAAGGACAAACTAAAGTTTTCTTATTCAGTTTAGTATTAATACTATCACTATATGTATGGACATATATGTATCTATACATATGCATATACAGGTGTTCTTTCATTTAATACTTGCAGATGCCCTGCAAAGTAGGTATTACTATCTTGAATTTACACACAAGGAAATGGAAGGAGGAAATGTGTTTTACATGAGAAAATGAAAACTCAGAAAAATTAACTTTCTTTGTGTGGTTCAATATCAAGAAGGTGGTGGACCTAGACCTGTGCCTCAGCTATTCTTTTTGAAGTTTTAGTTTTGTATATGTCCAGCTATTAAAAAAGTGATTCTTTACAAGTACTCACTTTCATAAAGGCTCCTAATCTTTATCTTCCCCTATATTTTCATAATTTCTACCAGATTGATCTTTTTAAGGCCACATACAGACCAATGCTTAAAATATAGCATTAACTTTTAAATTAGGGCATACTTATTTATCCTGAGGGGCCTGTATAGGGTCCATAATTCCATGCTGGGATTTTTCTTACTCCAGTGACAGGAAGGATATCAGTATCTTCTCTTCGAGGGTCTCATCCTGGGCCTTGAATCCTCCTCAAGTTAGGCTTCTGTTGGCATACTGATGCTTTCCGGTCAATGTCTTAGAGGGCAGGTAGAGTGAGCTCATGGCATGTCCTCTTGAATAACTACCTGCATTCAGAACCCTTGGCTTTAACTGCTAGGTATGAGGTGTTCAGCATTCTGTACATTTCTTCAGGGGCCATCAGTACACTCACATGTGTTCTATAGATACTTTCAACTAACATTTTTGTCTTTTCCTTTATGTTGCACAGTGCTGTTCTATTTCTATGACCTTACACAAATAAATAATTACTTAGTACTCAGAAAATTTTGGGATAAACTAGGAATAAAATGTATTAATTCATTATCATCAATCATGTTGGGCCCTTATTTAGTAGTGATTGTGATCCTAAAGGAATAGAAAGTCACCAAATGATCTGACCCAAGTGGCTTAGTCTACTAGGCAAATATTTAGTAACTTCCACATATTCAACAATGTTAGCCTGAAATTTCACTCATTTATTCAACAGATAGGTGTTGAAGATAACAGTCTGCCAAGCACAGTATTATCTATACTATGCTCTGATTAGTTTACCTTTATAGCAGATGAGACTGTGTGGAACTCTGCATTGTGTAAAGATTAACTTAATCTTTTTGCCCTTGAAATTAAAGGATTCATTCCTAAGTATTTTGTGGTCAGCTTTTATATTATTACAGAATGATCTCTACTAATTAACCTAATTTGGTTAAATTTCACTTGTCTAGAATATTGATTAGTTTTAATTCTCAGGGAATTAAATGAGTAAGAAATTATTTGCTTAAAAACTCCAATATTTACAAAAATTAAACTATCAAGTCTCCAAAATAGTGGTGGGGTAGATGAAAAATACACTAACCTCCTCTTAGGACCAATTTGGAATTACAACTAAATTAAGATAAATCATCCTGAATAACCAACTGAACACCTTATAACCAAGGACTTAGAGAAGAAACCACATCATCAAAATGAGACTGGTAGGGAGTGCAGAAGTGTGAGAGGGCTGGCTGGGCTCCCACAGGTGGCAACTGAAGTGCTGGAGGGATATTTCAGCAGCTGGGAGGGTCTTCCCTTGAGAAATGATGGGTCTAAATCCCAAGCTGGGCTCCCCAGCCTAGAATACCAGAACTGGGGAAGAAACCCAAATAACATCCAGCTGTGAAAAACAGTGGAGTTTCTGTTCACCTGGGAGAGGTGGCTAGAGACACAGAGGGCCTCTTAAAGAGCAAACATAAAATTTTGTCAGCAGTTACTTATCCTGGGCTCTGACAGAGGTAGGGCAGAGAAGACTAGAGACACATGAGGAGAGACTGGTGTTGGTGGCTCTGGGAAGATAGCTGAATCATCAGCCACTAGACTCTCTGTGCTGAGTAATTCCCTATGCTGCAGAAGCCACCTCATTTGGACAGAGTACTCTCCTGCTTGTAGCATCAGCTTGAGGGGAAGTAATAGTCCGACCTGCAGGAATTCCTTTTGCTCCTTCCCGTGGAACTTAAGCCAGACTGCTATTTCAAAGATTAAGTCTAAGAGTAAAAGTAGATCTATGGGAGCTCTGAGACTTAGTTGATCTTCCCCTGGGCCAGTGCTGGTAAAAGCCAACCTTGGTGTGCAGTTTGGTTCCTAGAAATATCAAAAAACAAGTAGAGAGAGCCACAAGCTATGGATTGCTGATAGCTCCAAACAGATTGCCCAGGGCCAGTCACAGGCAGTGTCTGACATAGCTCTGAATGAGACTTTTTGCAGATCTACCTAATACATAGAAACAAACACAAAGACAGCCAAAATGGGATGACGAAGAAACAGGTCCCAAATAAAAGAAAAAGAGAACTCCCCAGAAGAAGAACTAAATAAAATGGAGGCAAGTAATTTATCATATATAGACTTTAGAGTAATGATTATGAGGATACTCAACAGCATGAGAAAAAACATAGAAACCACTAAAAAATGACCAATTAGAAAGAATACAATATCTGAAATAAATAATACACTGGAAGGAATAAACAGTAGGATAGATGACTCAAAGGATCAAATGAATGATTTGGAAGACAAGGCAGGAAAAAACCAAGCAGAGCACCAAAGGAAAAGAGAATTAAAAAGAATGAGGCGAGCTTAAGAGATCTTTGGAATAACATGAGGCATAACAACATCCACATCATGGAAATGCAAGAGGAGAAGAGAGTGAACAAAGGATCAAAAACCTGTTTGAAGATATAATGACTGAAAACTTCCCTAACCTGGTAAAGGAAAATGACACACAAGTCCAGAAAGCATAGAGAGTCTTAAACAAGATGAACCCAAAGAAGTTCACAATGAGAGACATCATAATTAAAATGGCAAAGTTAAAGACAAGAAGCCAATCTTAAAACTGCAAGAGAAAAACAGTTAGTTGCTTACAAGGGAGCTCCCATCAGACTATCAGCTGTTTCATCAACAGAAACATTTCTGGCCAGAAGGGATTTGCATGAAATATTCAAGGTGATGAAAATCAAGAACCTACTACCAAGACTACATTACCTAGCAAGGTTATTATTTAAAATTTAAGAAGAAATCACTTTCCAGACAAGACAAGCTAAAGGACTTTGTTAACACCAAACCAGTACTGCAACAAATGTTAAAAGGCCTGCTTTAAGAAGAAAAAGAAGAAAAAGAAAAGAACTGAGGAAATAGTTCAAAATAAAATGGCAATAAATACATATCTATCAATCATCACTTTAAATGTAAATGGCTTAAATGCTACTATCATAAGACATAAGGTTGCTGAATAGATAAGAAAACAAAACCCATATGTATGATCTCTCCAAGAGACATCCCTTAAAACAAAAGATACATACAGACTAAAAGTTAAAGGATGGAAAAAGTTATTTTATGCAAATGGAAAGGGAAGAAAAGCTGGGTACCAATATTTGTATCTGACCAAGAAGACTTCAAAGCCAAGGCTCTAGTAAGAGCCACAGAAGAACACTACATAATGAAAAAGACAACAATCCAACAAGATGATATAACCCTAGTAAACATTTATGCACTCAACACAGGAGCATCTAAATATTAAAAGCAAATCTAGATGGATGTAAAGGGAGAGGTTGACAAAAACAGAGTTATAACTGGGGATTTTAACACTCAACTGACTTCAATTAATAGATCTTCCAGACAGCAGCCTTAAATGACACACCAGATCAAATGGATTTAGTTAATATCTACAGAGCATTTCATCTCAAAGCAGAATGATATTCTTTTCAAGTGCACATAGAATTTTTTTTAAGTAGACCACGTATTAGGACACAAAATAAGTGTCAATAAATTTAAGATGATCAAAATCATATCAAGCATTTTCTCTGAACATAATACTATGAAACTAGGAATCAATCACAAGAAGAAAACTAAAAAGTACACAAAGACATGGAAGCTAAAGAACATGTTATTAAACAATGAATGGGTTAACAATGAGATCAGGAAGAAATCAAAAGATACCAGGAAACAAATGAAAATGAGAACACAACAGCTCAAAATCTGTGGGACACAGGGAAAGCAATCTGAAGAGGGAAATTCATAGCATTATAGGCCTATCTTAAGAAACAAGAAAAAGTTCAAATAAACAATCTAACTTTAAACTTAAAGAAACTTGAAAAAAAAAGCCAAAATTGAGTAGAAGGAAGAAAATAATAGAGATAAGAGCAGAATTAAAGGGAATAGAGTGTAAAAAATAATATAAAAAATTATTGAATCTAAGAGCTGGTCCTTTGAAAAGATAAACATTTAACCAGATTCAGTAAGGAAAAAAGAGAAAGGACCCAAATAAATACAATCAGAAATGAAAAAGGAAAAATAACAACTGACCTCAAAGAAATACAAAGGATTGTAATAAAATATTATGAACAGCTATATATCAACAAACTGGACTACATGGATGAAATGGATAAACTCCTAGAAACATACAATCTTCCAAAACTAAATTAGGAAAAATCAGAAATACAAATAGATTATACCTAGTGAAATTGAAGCAGTATAAAAAACAAAATACAAAAACTCTCAACAAATAAAAAACCTGGACTGGATGGCTTCACAGGTGAATTTTACCAAACATTTTGAGAACTAACACCTCTCCTAAAACTATTCAAAAAAAATTCAAGAGGATGGAAAACTTCCAAGCTCATTTTATGAAGTCAGTATTATCCTAATTCCAAAACCAGAAGAGACACTACAAAGAAAGAAAACTATAGGCCAATATCCCTGATGAACACAGATGCTAAAATTCTCCAAAAAATACTAGCAAACCAAATACAGCGATCCATCAAAAAGATCATACACCATGATCAGGTGGGATTTATTCTGAGAATACAAGGTTGGTACAACATTCACAAATCAATAAGTGTGATATACAACATAAACAAAATGAAAGATAAAAACCACCTGATTATATCAATAGGTTCAGGAAAAGAATTTGATAAAATCTAGCAGCCATTTATGAAAAAACACTCTCAGCAAAGTGGGAATAGAGGAAACAAATCTAAACACTATAAAGATCACATATGACAAACCCACTGCCAGCATCATACTCACTGGGCAAAAACTACAAGTGTTCTCCTTAAGACCAGGAACAAGACAGGGATGTCTGCTTTTATCTCTTGTATCCATGTAGTACCAGAACTCCTAGCCATGACAATCAGACAAGAGGAATAAATAAAAGGAATCCAAATTGGAAAGGAAGAAATAAAACTGTCTTTATTTGCAGATGACATGATACTGTACATAGAGAACTCTAAATATTCCATAAGAAACACTAGAACTGATAAATGCATTCAGTAAAGTAGCAGGATACAAAAGCCCGGAAGTCAGCTGCATTTTTATATGTCAATAATGAATTATCAGAAAAATAAATTAAGAAAACAATCCCATTTAAAATTGCTTTAAAAAGAAGAAAATACATAGTAATAAATCAAACCAAGGATGTAAAAGACC
Source organism: Furipterus horrens (assembly GCF_987537825.1). Classification (NCBI taxonomy): domain Eukaryota; kingdom Metazoa; phylum Chordata; class Mammalia; order Chiroptera; family Furipteridae; genus Furipterus; species Furipterus horrens. The sequence continues at coordinate 53,238,883 of NW_028327178.1, read as the reverse complement.
TGTACTTGGAAAATAATAAGACACTGAAGAAAAAAGTTAAGAAGATACAAGTAAGTGGAAGCAGATACCATGTTCATGGATAGGTAGGATTAACATCATTAAAAGCAATGTATAGTTTCAGCTCAATTCCTGTCATGATACCAATGATGTATTTCACAGAACTGGAACAAATATTTCAAAAATTTATGTGGAACCACAAAAGGCCCTGAATAACAAAAGCAATCTTGAGAAAGAAGAACAAAGCTGGAGGAATCGTGCTACCTACTATCAAACTCTTTGACTTTGCTCTTGGCTCGTAGACGGGCCAGGTTGTAGAGTCGGACTGCACAGCCATTCTCGGCGGTGCAGATAGACTCTCAAGAAGCTACGCCATCGTCTCTCGAGACGGACGGCTGCCGACGACTATCAAACTATACTATAAGGTCATAGTCATCAAAACAACATGGTACTGGCATAAAAACAGACACATAGATCAATGAAACAGAATAAACAGCCAAGAAATAAACCCACACCTTTATAGTCAATTAATATTAAACAGAGGATGCAAGCACATACAATGGGCTAATGATGGATTTGTCAATAAATGGTGTTGAGAAAATTGGACATATATGTAGAGCACTCCCTTACATCACACAGAAGAACAAGTTCAAAATGGATCAACAACTTTAATGTTAGGCCATAATCCATAAACATCATAGGTACTAAAATAGGTACTAAACTCTTGGACATTGCTTGTAGCAATATTTTATCTGATATGTCTCCTCATACGAAGAAAACAAGCAAACAAACAAAAAAGACAAATGAGACTACATCCAACTAAAAAGCTTTTGTACAGCAAAGGAAACCACCAACAAAATAAAAAGACAGCCCCACTGAATGGGAGAACATAGGCACTGATACTTCTGAAATGGTGTTAATATTCAACATTTATTTTAAAAAGTGTAATACTCAACACCAAAATAACAAACAATCTGACTAAAAAAATTATTAAAGGACTTCTCTAAAGAGGACATACACATGGCCAATAGCCATATGAAAAGATGGTCAGCATCTCTAATCATCAGAGAAATGCAAATCAAAACCACATAAAATATAACTTCACACCTCTCAGAATGGTTTTCATCAATAAATCAACAAACAAGTGTTGGTGAGGATGAGGAGCAAGGAGAACCTTTCTGCACTCTTGGTGAGAATGCAGACTGATGCAGCCACTATGGAAAGCAGTATGGAGATACCTAAAAAATAAAAAAATGGAACTGCCTTATGATCCAGCATTTCCACTTCTGGAAATTTATCTGAAGAAACTCAAAACACTAATTCATAAGAATATAAGCACCTCTCTGTTCATTACAGCATTATTTGCAATTGCCAAGATAGGGAAGCAACCCAAGTGTCCATCAGCAGATGAACGGATAAAACAATTATGGTACCTATACACAATGGGATACTACTTGGCCATAAAAAAGAAGAAAATTTTACCCTTTGCAACAGCATGGATGGTCCTGGAGAAAATTATGCTAAGTGAAATAAGCAAGTCATAGAAAGACAATACCATATAATTTCATTCATGTGGAATCTAATGAACAAACTGAACTACCAGGCAAAATAGAGACAGCTTCATAGATAGAGAACAGGCTTACAACACTAGGGGAGTAAGAGGGTGAAGAAATTGAGCAAAAAAGAAAAAGGACTAGTGGTGAGGGTGGAGGGGGTATAAGGGGATAACTGGTAATGGAAAAAATATAATAAAACAGAAATTTAAAAAATCAAACTATCAGCTTATTATAATTCTGGCTGCTCTTAGATGATTAAAATTTGATCAAAGTATTTTGTAGACAAATCTTGCTGAATTCATGTACAAATTCTCTGAGTCTTTCCCTCTTCACTAATATAAGTAGTAAATTTTGCCTCATTTAAAATCTACTTGTAAATAATTATTTTGAAAAATTTATTTCAGAACTTTGGTTTGTTTCCTGTGCAGTAGTGCTACAAATTCACATGAAATTAGATCTAAAATAAAGGGTCTGATCATAGAGATGAAAGCTATGTGTGAATGTTTGTTCTTGGGCCAAAATTTAGAGGAGGAAAATTATAATTTTAACTTTCCAGATAAAACTTGTGAAATAAAATTCTTAGTAATAGTATTCATTGCTATTTGCACCTGCTCTAGGAGATTATCAGACAATTTATGGTTAATTGTTTAAATCAAAACTTTTGGAAGATAAAACTTGATGATGTCTATCTGGTACTGGAAAAAGTTGAGAAGTCTTAAATGAGATTGAAAGAAATCTTCTCATTTGATGCATGATTTTATAATAAAGTTTATACATTCAATCCATGTTATAATTGAAATTGGCAATTGGACAGAGCATGGAGAACTATCTACAGATCATGAGAGGTTGATTACATTTATACTTTGATCATGGGAGTATATACAAATAATGTCCTCTCATTGCTGTATCTAAAACTATAATAGAGATCATTTCTTTGCTTAACCACTTTTGGTATCAGAGGAGACTCCGACCTTTCAGACTAGTTAGTAATTCCAGGCTGTGGTTGATTTTTCATTGTGTTCATATTTATAGAATTGTTTCTTCAGTGCAGAAAACTCTGAAAATAATACTTTAAACCACAGACAGAAAAGTTGTTTTGAAAATATCACCTCCTACATTTATTCCCCTGGTGTGATCTGGCATTGACCATGACCAGAGGCAGTGTTGTGGTGTGTTTGTTATAGAGAACTAGCTTCAACCACATGCAGGTGGTTCAAAGGCTGCATTTATATGCAAGAACCAAGTTTGGTTGTATTCTCTCTACTCTGAATAACTGCTACCTTCATATTTTATTGGGTTAATGTAAACCATAGAGGTCAAGTGAGCTCTTAGGAGATAAAGTCACAGACATAGTCTTTCAAAACATAATTAGGCAAAGGCATAATTAGTTGATAATCTTATTTTTTTATTTTTATTTTGGTTTTTCAATTACAGTTGTCCCCTTTTCCCCTAATTTCTCTCCCCCACCCAACCCACCCCCTCTCCCGCAATCATATCCCTCCCCGTTGTCCATGTCCATGAGTCTTTTATATGGGTTCTTTGACTAATCCCTTCCCTTACTTATCCCCCTTCTCTCCCTCTCCCCTCCCCCCTATTGACTGCTATTCTGCTCTTTGTTCTATTTAGTTCCTTTGTTTGTGTTGTTCTTTAGTTCCCTGTATTTGGTGATATCATATGGTATTTTTCTTTCTTTGCCTGGCTTATTTCACTAAGCATAATTCTCTCTAGTTCCATCCATGTTGTTGCAAATGGCAGGAGTTCCTTCTTTCTTTCTGCTGCATAGTATTCCATTGTGTAAATGTACCACAGTTTTTTGATCCACTCATCTACAGATGGGCACTTAGGTTGTTTCCAGCACTTAGCTATTGTAAACAGTGCTGCAATGAACATAGGAGTGCATAAGTTCTTTTGAACTGGTGTTTCAAGATTCTTCGGGTATAATCCTAGTAGTGGAGTCGCTGGTTCAAAAGGCAGTTCCATTTTTAATCTTTTGAGGTAATTCCATACTGTTCTCCATAGTGGCTGCACCAGTCTGCATTCCCACCAACAGTGCAGTAGGGTTCCCGTTTCTCCACATCCTCGCCAGCACTTGTTGTTTGTTGATTTGTTGATGATGGCCATTCTGAGTGGTGTAAAATGGTATCTCATTGTGGTTTTTATTTGCATCTCCCTGCTGGCTAATGATGTTGAGCATTTTTTCATGTGTCTATGGACCTTCTGTATGTCCTCTTCGGAGAAGTGTTTGTTCAGGTCCCTTGCCCATTTTTTAATTGGGTTGTTTGTTTTCTTGATGTTTAGTCGTATCAGCTCTTTATATATTTTGGAAATCAGTCCCCTGTCTGTGATGTCATTGGCAAATATGTTTTCCCATATGGTTGGTTTCCTTTTCATCTTGCTGATGTTTTCTTTTGCTGAGCAGAAACTCTTCAGTTTGATGTAATCCCATTTATTTATTTTTTCCTTTATTTCTCTTGCTTTAGGAGATGTATCCGTGAAGAGATTGTTACGTGAGATATCTGATATTTTCTTGCCTATGTTTTCCTCTAGGACTTTTATGGTGTCACGGCTTACATTTAAGTCTTTGATCCATCTTGAGTTTATTCTTGTGTGTGGTATAAGTTGGTGGTCTAGTTTCATTTTTTTGCAGGTCCCTATCCAGTTCTCCCAGCACCATTTGTTAAAAAGGCTCTTCTCACTCCATTTTATGTTCCTTCCTCCTTTATCAAAGATTAGTTGACCATAGAGGCCTGGGTTTATTTCTGGACTCTCTATTCTGTTCCACTGATCTATATGTCTGTTCTTATGCCAGTACCATACTGTTTTGATTACAGTCGGCAGCCGTCCGTCTCGAGAGACGATGGTGTAGCTTCTTAAGAGTCTATCTGCACCGCTGAGAATGGCTGTGCAGTCCGACTCGGGAGTGACACGGTATCTGTCTCCTCCCGTGTTGAATAGACATCTTGCGATGACGCTGGAGTGTCCTCTCCAGTGGAGCTGAAGCTACAGAGCCTGGGCAGGGTGATATGGAGGGTCTGCTGTTGCCCATGCAGCAGACCCCCCCTCTCTTCGCAGCTGAAGGGTCCAAGGGAAAGACGGAGTCAATACAGCTTGGCTTCAGGTGCGCCGCAGGAGTTGCCGGTGTTGACTACAACGTCAAACCGCCTTAGGGACTCCGGCTCCGGATTTTCTGTCGGGGTTTACTCCCTTAGCCTTTCCCCTGAAGAGGTATGCCGCAAGGCAGCGGAGGTTTTTTGGAGTCAGAGTTTTCCTTCTCTGATGTGCCCTGACTGGAAGATCGAACCAGCGACACTTAGCTCACAGGCCGACGCTCAATCCACTGAGCCACACCCGCCAGGGCATTTGATTACAGTGGCTTTGTAGTATTGTTTGATATCTGGTGTTGTGATTCCTCCTGCTGTGTTCTTCTGTCTCAAGATTGCTTTTGCTATTCGGGGTCTTTTTTGGTTCCATATGAATTTATGGAGTATTTGTTCTAGGTCTGTGAAATATGTCATTGGTATTTTAATAGGGATTGCATTGAATCTGTAAATTGCTTTGGGTAGTATGGCCATATTGATGATGTTGATTCTTCCCATCCAAGAACATGGTATTTGCTTCCATTTATTTGTTTCTTCCTTAATTTCTTTCTTCAATGTTATGTAATTTTCAGAATACAGGTCTTTTATCTCTTTGGTTAAGTTTACTCCTAGGTACTTTATTTTTCTTGTTGCTATAGTAAATGGTATTTTCTTTTTTGTCTCTGTCTCTGCTATCTTATTGTTGGTGTACAGAAATGCCTTAGATTTCTGTATATTTATTTTCTACCCTGCGATTTTGCCAAATTCACTTATTATATCGAGTAGTCTTTTAGTGGAGTTTATAGGATTTTCTCGGTATATTATCATGTCATCTGCATATAATGAAAGTTTTACTTCCTCTTTCCCAATTTGGATGCCTTTTATTTCTTTTTCTTGTCTGATTGCTGTGGCTAGGACTTCCAACACTATGTTGAAAAGGAGTGGAGAGAGTGGACAACCTTGTCTAGTTCCTGAGTTCAGGGGGAATGCTTTCAGTTTTTGTCCATTGAGTATGATGTTGGCCTCAGGCTTCTCATATATAGCCTTAATTATGTTAAGATATGCTCCCTTTATTCACATTTTGTTGAGTGTTTTCATCATAAATGGGTGTTGTACTTTATCAAATGCTTTTTCTGCATCTATTGAAATGATCATGTGATTTTTGTCTTTCATTCTGTTTAGGTGATGTATTATATTTATTGATTTGCGAATATTAAACCATCCTTGCATCCCTGGAATGAAGCCCACTTGATCATGATGTATGATCTTTTTGATGTATTGCTGGATCCTGTTTGCCAATATTTTATTGAGGATTTTAGCATCGATGTTCATCAGTGATATTGGCCTGTAGTTTTCTTTCTTTGTTGTGTCTTGACCTGGTTTTGGGATTAGGATAATACTGGCTTCATAGAAAGAGTTTGGGATTTTCCCCTCTTCTTGGATTTTTTGGAACAGTTTGAGGAGGATAGGAGTTAGTTCTTCCCTGAATGTTTTGTAGAATTCGCCTGTGAAGCCATCCGGTCCAGGGCTTTTGTGTGCCGGGAGATTTTGGATTACTGTTTCAATTTCATTCTTTGTTATTGGTCTGTTGAGACTTTCCACTTCTTCTTGATTCAGTTCTGGAAGGTTGTATGTTTCTAGAAATTTGTCCATTTCTTCTAGATTGTCAAATTTCTTGTCATACAGTTGTCTGAAGTAATTTCTAACTATCATTTGTATTTCTGAGGTATCAGTCGTGATTTCTCCTCTTTCATTTCTGATTTTGTTTATTTGTGTCTTCTCTCTTTTTTTCTTGATTAGACTGGCTAGAGGCTTGTCGATTTTGTTTATTTTTTCGAAGAACCAGCTCCTAGTTTTGTTGATCTTTTGGATTGTTTGTTTAGTCTCTATGTCATTTAGTTCTGCTCTGATCTTGATGATTTCCTTCCTTCTTCTTGCCCTAGGCTTTGTTTGTTGTTTTTGTTCTAGTTCTTGTAGCATTGTGGTTAGGTTTTTTATTTGAGATTCTTCTAGCCTTTTCAGATATGCCTGTATTGCTATAAACTTCCCTCTCAGGACTGCTTTTGCTGTGTCCCACAGGTTTTGGGTTGTTGTGTGCTCATTATCATTAGTTTCTAGAAATTTCTTGATTTCTTCTTTGATGTCATTTTTAACCCATTCATTATTTAATAGCATGTTATTCAATCTCCATGAGTTTGGGTGTCTTTGATTTTTTTTCTGAGGTTGATTTCTAGTTTCAAGGCATTGTGATCTGAAAAGATGCTTGATATGATTTCAATTTTCTTGAATTTGTTGAGGCTTGTTTTGTGACCTATCATGTGGTCTATCTTTGAAAATGTCCCATGAGCACTTGACAAGAATGTATATTTTGCTTCTTTGGGGTAAAAAGTTCTATATATGTCAGTTAGATCCATGTGGTTTAGTGTGTTGTTCAATGCCTGTATATCCTTGGTGTTTCTTTGCTTTGATGATCTGTCTATTGTTGATAATGGAGTGTTGAAGTCCCCTACTATGAGTGTGTTGTTGTTGATATCCTTTTTGTGGTCTTCTAGTATTTGCTTTATGTATTTGGGTGCTAGCTGGTTTGGCTCAGTGGATTGAGCGTCGGCCTGCGAGCTAAGTGTCGCTGGTTCGATCTTCCAGTCAGGGCACATCAGAGAAGGAAAACTCTGACTCCAAAAAACCTCCGCTGCCTTGCGGCATACCTCTTCAGGGGAAAGGCTAAGGGAGTAAACCCCGACAGAAAATCCGGAGCCGGAGTCCCTAAGGCGGTTTGACGTTGTAGTCAACACCGGCAACTCCTGCGGCGCACCTGAAGCCAAGCTGTATTGACTCCGTCTTTCCCTTGGACCCTTCAGCTGCGAAGAGAGGGGGGGTCTGCTGCATGGGCAACAGCAGACCCTCCATATCACCCTGCCCAGGCTCTGTAGCTTCATCGAGGCTCTGTGGCTTCAGCTTCACTGGAGAGTGCAGATAGACTCTTAAGAAGCTACACCATCGTCTCTCGAGACGGATGGCTGCCGACGATTTGGGTGCTCCTATGTTGGGTGCATATATGTTTATCAAAGTCATATCTTCTTGATGGATTGTTCCTTTAAGTATTATGAAATGTCCTTCTTTGTCTCTTTTTATTGTCCTTGCTTTGGAATCCATTTTGTCTGATATGAGAACTGCTACCCTGGCTTTTTTTTCCTGTCCGTTTGCTTGGAATATTTTTTTATATCCCTTTACTTTCAGTCTGTGTAAATCTTTTGTTTTTAGGTGTGTTTCTTGTAGACAGCAAATATGTGGATCCTGATTTCTTATCCATTCCGTTACCCTGTGTCTTTTAATTGGAGCATTTAATCCATTTACATTTAAGGTTATTATTGACGTGTATTTATTCATTGCCCTTTGTACCTCTGTTCCTCTCCTCTCTTGTTTTTTCCTTCTTTTTTCTTAGAACACTCCCTTTAGCATCTCTTGCAGTGCTGGTTTGGTGGAGATGTATTCTTTCAGTCTTCCTTTGTCTGAGAAACTCCTTATTTCACCTTCTATTTTGAATGAGATTCTTGCTGGGTAGAGTATTCTTGGTTGTAGGCCTTTGTTTTTCATTGCTTGAAATATTTTTGACTATTCCCTTCTGGCTTGTAATGTTTCTGTTGAGAAATCAGTTGATAGCCTTATCGGAGCTCCCTTGTATGTTATTTGCTGCTTTTCTCTTGCTGCTTTTAGGATTCTCTCTTTGTCTTGGAATGTTGCCATTTTAACTATGATGTGCCTTGGAGTGGGTTTTTGGGGGTTCCTCTTGATTGGAACTCTCATTGTTTCTTGGACTTGCATAGCTTTTTCTCTCATCAGGTTCAGAAAATTTTCTGTCACTATTTCTCCTATCAGATTTTCAATTCCATGTTCCTTTTCTTCTTCTTCTCGTATTCCGATGATCCTTAAATTATTTTTCCTAATGCTATCCTGTAATTCCCTTACATCTTGTTCATATTTTTTCAATCGTTTTTCATTTTGCTGTATTGTCTGGGGGTTTTTCTCTACATTATCTTCTAACTCACTAATCCGATCCTCTGCTTCATTTAGTCTGCTTTTGACTGATTCTACTGTGTTTTTCAGTTCAGAGATTGTATTCTTAAGTTCTTCCTGGTTCTTGTTAACAATTTCTGTCTTTTTTTATGCTGGTGTAGTTCTCTGCAAGTTCCCTGTAATTTTCTTGGAGCTGTTGGTAACTTCCTTGAAGGTTGTCATAGTTGATTTTAAGGATTTAGAGTATATTGAGCTTCTTTACCACCATTGTTTTGAATTCCATGTCTGACATTTGGGCTATGTCTATTTCATCTATCTCTCTTTCTGAGGATTCCTCTTTTCTTTTCATTGAGGGGTTATTTTTGCGTCTTACCATGTTGGATTCTTTTTGTTTTTATTTATTTATTTATTTATTTTTCGGGGGTGTAGTCTGCTTTGACTTCCCTCCTTTGTGGTGTAATATTCTTTATCGAAGGTCTGGGAGTTTCAGTGGTGCAGTCTCTTTGATATCCTGAGCCTGATGTTCTTGAGTTACCCTTTATGTCGTTTGTTTATGCTGTTTGGTTATATTTCAGATGTTCTTTGATAGGATCTTCCTTCTGGCTGGTTGGTTGAGAATCACTCTATCCGCTTTGTCTTGAGTTCTTTTGTGGATATGCTGTTAAAGACATAAACACACAGCCCAGGCAGGAGACCCACACCCTCAAAAAGTATCCCCCACTCTATCCTGCTATCGTTAGCCAACTAGCCCGTATTAATATAAATGTAAAGAGATTTGAGCTTTTATACTATAAGAAGAATAGATAAGAGTTGTTTTGGGGGAGGAAAAATATAATTTTTGATAGAGGGGGTGATAGATTAGTAATATTTGAGACTGTGCAAGCCAGTTAGTAATATTTACATTGTATGTTAATAAAAATAGAAGAAAAGGATAGAAAAATACATAATATAGTAAGAAAGTGGGATTGTATTGTATTTGGGTTTATATAGTAATTATATTATATTATTTAGAGTGATAGGGGGGCTAAGCTAGACACACAAATGAATAAACAATGATTAAAGAGAAAGGATGAGAAGGAGAGGTTATATGCAACACGTTAGAGATAAAGTTTGTTATTATTGGAAGAGGTGAAGGAAAAACACCCCCCCAAAAAATCCCCAAGAAAATAGAAGAAAAGAAGAAAGAGAGAAAGAGAAGAAAATAAAAAATTTACCACAACCCCCCCAAAAAACCCCAAAAGGTAAGAAAGAAAGGAACAAAGAAAGATAGAAAAGAAAGAATAAAGAAGAAATAAAGAAAGAAAAAAGAGAGAAAAAAATATTGAAAAAAATATATATACCCCCCAAAACCCCCCCAAAAAAACCCCAGGAAAAGAATAAAGAAAGAAGGAAAGAAAAGAAATGATTAAGAAGAAAGAAAGAACAAGGGAGAAAAAACTTGGGAGAAAAAATTTGGAAAAAAAAAATTTTTAAAAAAGCGATGTTTTTACTCCGTTTTAGCCTTGGTGTGTTGCCTTCTTTTTCTGGGTCCGCAGCTGGTCTAGTGTGGCAGGTCAGAGGTTCTTGTTTTTTGCAGGACTGGTGTGCGCCTCCGGTTGCCGCTATGGTGCGCGCCCGCGGTTGCCGGCACGGCGCGCTCCCTTGCTGCCCGCTGGAGCCAGTTGAGGTGCCCTTGTGCTCGAGCCCTTGCGCGCGAGCCCCTGCGCACTCAGGCGGCCCAAGAGTTTGCCCCGCGGTTGGAGCCCACTGCTGCCGGGCCGCGGTGGTTCCCCGTTCGCGCCGAGGTGTCCCTGTGCGCGACCCTGCCCGCGCGGGCGGCCCGAGCGCTTTCCCCGGGATTGGGTCCTGCTGTCGCTGGGCTGCGGCAGTTCCTCGTTCGCGCTGAGGAATCCCTGCGCGCGTCCCTGCACTCGCGGGGGGCCCGAGAGCTTTCCCCGGGATTGGCGCCCCCTGACCCTGGGCTGAGGTGATTTCGCGCTCGAGCGCCGCCCCGTGCCCTCAGTCCCGCTGAGCCGAGCACCGGGAGTTGGTCTCTGGCCTCTTAGGGCAGGGCCGGGGACACTTGTGCTCAGTGGAAGCGAGCGTCTGTGGGTCGCCTCCTCCCGCTGTTCCCGTGCTGCAGCCGCCCGCCTTCCCTCACCCATCTGGGCGGGCACAAACAGAGCCTGCGCTAGTGGTCTGCTTTCTGGCCTGGGGCCCTGCGCCCACGGGAGCTGTCTAGGGGTGTCTGTGCACGGTTCCCTGCCTGTTCAGTGGGCCCTCCCTGTGCCCGTTGGGGCACTGATCTTATGTCCGTTGGGGAGTGTCCGAGGGACGCCTGGACTCACGGCCCCACGCACTTGGGCCAGTGAGTGAGAGCACTTCCCTATGCGCGCCCCGCGACCCAAGGGTAGGGTTGGGGAGTGGATGAGCGCGCCTCTGCGCCTGGCCTCCTCCAGAACGGCCTACCACCCCCAAACTTTCCTCCCCTCTCCACCGTCCACTAGAGAAAAATATAAAGGAGAATTATGTTCTCACTTGCCCGGCAGCACGCTGTCTCCTGTCCTTCAGCGCCCATGCCACTTGGTCGAGTCCCGTCTCTGCCAGCTGGCAGAGATCCACTTTCCGCCTGCCTCCTCTCCGGGCAGCCTGTGGTCGCCAAAAATCCTTTGTGTGCTTCCTGCCGCAGCTCGGGCAGCCGCCCCAGTCAGGAATCCCGTTTCGTCCCCTTTTTCTCCGCTATCCTCACTAAACAGGTTGTTCCCAGATGGATTTTATCTAATCCAGCAGTGCCTTGGCTCAACTCCCACCAATGTCCAGCTGCTCACTGAGATGTTCTGTCTGCAATTAGCCCAAACTGCAGACGGGTCTCCGGAGCCTAAAACCGCAACCTCTCCTCACTCCTCCGCCATCTTACCTTTGATAATCTTTTAATTGAGTCATATTACACATATTTGTAATCAACTGCTAATGTTTACTCTACTGCTTTTTCCTCATCCACCCAAAGAAATATTCTGTTTAAAAGTACATTAGCACTTTTACTTTTATATTATTTTTCACTCTATTACAGTTGTCCCATTTCTCCCCTGTTGCTGTCCCCTGACCTGCCCACCACCCCTTTCATTGTCAATACCCACCCTGTTGTCCATGTTCATGGGTCATTTATACTAGTTCCTTCACTAACCTCTTCCCCTTCTTATGCCCCTCCTTTCCTTCCCACCTAATTTTTTCTTCCTCCCCTGCCACCCATCCCCTCTGATCACTCTAAGTCTGTTCCTTGTTTCCATGCCTCTGATTCTATCTTGCTCCTTTGTTTGTTTTGTTAATTAGGTTACTGTATCAGGTGAGACCATATGGTATTTGTCTTTCACAGCCTGGCTTTTTTCACTAAGCAAAATACTGCCAATTCCACTCACTCTGTCACAAAAGATAGGAGTTCTTCCTTTCTACTGCATAGTATTCCATTGTGTAAATGTACCACAGTTTATTGATGCACTCATCTACAGATGGGCACTTAAGCTGTTTCAAGCACTTGGCTATTATAAATAGTACTACTATGAATGTAGGTGGGCAGAAGTTCTTTTGAATTGGGGTTTCAGGATTCATTGAGTATATTCGCAGCAGTGAATTTGCTGGATCAAAAGGCACTTACATTTTTAGTTTTTTTGAGGAAATTCCATACTGTTTTCCACAGTGGCTGCACCAGCCTGTATTCCCACCAACAATGCCATAGGGTTCCCTTTTATTCATCTGTTAATGATGGCCATTCTGACCAGTGTGAAGTGGTTTCTCATTGTGGTTTTTATTTGCATCTTTCTGATGGCTAGTGATGTTGCACATCCTTTCATAATATCTATGGGCCATCTGTATGTCCTCCTTGGAGAAGTGTCTGTTCAAGTCCTTTGCCCATTTTTTAATTGGATTGTCTGTCTTCCTGGTGTTGAATGTATAAATTCTTTATATATTTTGGAGACAAAACTCTCGTCTGAGTTATCATTGGCAAATATGTTTTCCCATATGGTTGGTTCCCTTTTCATCTTGCTGGTGTTTATTTTTTGCTGGGCAGAAACTCTTTAGTTTGATGTAGTCCCATTTGTTTATTCTTTCCTTTATTCCCCTTGCCCTAGGAGATACAGCAGTGAAAATATTGCCATGTGGGATACATGAAATTTTATTGTCTATGTTTTCCTCTAGGACATTTATGATATCATGGCTAAAAGTTAAGTCTTTTATCCAGTTTGAGTTTATTCTGGTGTATGGTAAGTTAGTGGTCTAGTTTCGTTTTTTGCATGTCCCTGTCCAGTTCTCCCAGCATCAGTTGTTAAAGAGGCTATTTTACTCCATTTTAGGCTTCTGCCCCCTTTGTCAAATACTAATTGACCGCATAGAGCTGGCTTTATTTCTGGGCTCTCTCTTCTGTTCCATTGATCTATATGTCTGTTCTTATGCCGGTACCAGAATGTTTTGATTACAGTGGACTTGTAGTATAGTTTGATGTCAGGAATTGTGATTCCTCCTACTTTGTTGTTTTTTTTTTTTTTCAAGAATGCTGAGGCTATTTGGGGTTATTTTTGTAGCATTAAAATTTTGAAATATTTGATCTCTATCTGTAACATATGTCATTGATATCTTAATAGGGATTGCACTGAATCTATAAATTTCTTTGGATAGTATAGACATTTTAATGATGTTAATTATTCCCATCCATGATCATGGTATATACTTCCATTTATTTGTATCTTCCTTAATTTCTTTCTTCACTGTTATGTAGTTTTCTGAGTATAGATCTTTTACCTCCTTGGCTAAGTTTATTCTTAGGTACTTTATTTTTCTTGTTGCTATAATAAATGGGATTTTTTTTCCAGTTTCTCTCTCTAATATTTAATTTTGGTGTACAAAAATGCCTTCGATTTCTGAATATTGACTTTGTATCCCATTACTTTGCCAAATTCACTTATTATCAAGTAGTTTTTTGGTGGAGCCTGAAGGGTTTTCAATGTAAACTATCATGCAAATAATGACAGTTTTACTTCCTCTTTTCCCAATTTGGATGACTTTTATTTTTCTTTCTTGTCTGATTGCTGTGGCTAGAACTTTCAAAACTATGTTGAATAGAAGTGGATAGAGTGAACATCCCTGTCTTGTTCCTGACCTCAGGAGGAAAGTTTTCAGTTTTTACCCATTGAGTATGATGTTGGCCTCAAATTTCTCATCTATGGCCTTTATTATATTGAGGTATGCTCTCCCTGTTCTCACTTTGCTGAGTGTTTTCATCGTAAATGGGAGTTATACTTTATCAAGTGCCTTTTCAGCATCTATTGATTTGATCATGTGACTTTTGTCCTTTATTTTGTTTATGTGATGTATTATGTTTTTAATTTGTGAATATTCAACTATCCTTATATCCCTATGATGATTTCCACTTGATAATGGTGTATGATCTTTTTAATGTGTTGCTGGATCCAGTTTGCCAATTTTTGTTGAGGATTTTAGCATCCATGTTCATCAGTGATATTGTCCTGTAGTTTTCTTTCTTTGTTGTGTCTTGACCTGATTTTGGATTTAGGATAATACTGGCCTCATAGAAAAAGTTTTGGAGTCTTCCCTCTTCTTGGATTTTTTGGGATAGTTTGAGAAGGGTAGGAGTAGTTCTTTCCTAAATGTTTTGTAAAAATATCCTGTGAAGCCATCCGGTCCAGGGCTTTTGTGTGTCGGGAGGTTTTTGATTACTGCTTCAATTTCACTAGTTGTTATTGGTCTATTCAGGCTTTCTGCTTCTTCTTTATTCAGTGTTGGAAGATTATATGTTTCCAAAAATCATTCAGTTTCCCCAACTGTCAAATTTCTTGTCATATAGTTGTTGTTATTAATTTCTTCCAATCTTTTGTATTTCTGTGGTATCAACTGTGATTTCTCCTCTTTCATTTCTGGTTTTATTTATTTGTATCCTCTCTCTTGTTTTCTTGATGAGTATGGTTAAAGGCTTGTCAATTTTGTTTATCTTTTTAAAGAACCAGCTCCTGGTTTTATTGATCTTTTGAATTGTTTTTTTTAGTCTTTATGTCATTTAAGTCTTTCCTGATCTTGATGATTTCCTTCCTTCTACTTGCTCTGGGATTTGTTTGTTGTTGATCCTCTAGTTCTTGCAGATGCAGGGTTTGGTTGTTTATTTGAGATTCTTCTATCCTTAGGTAGTCCTGTATTGCTATGGCCTTCCCTCTCAGGACTGCCATCACTGTGTCCCATAGGTTTTGTTCTGCTGTGTGGCCATTTTCATTTGTTTTCAGAAATTTTTGATTTCTTCCTTAATGTCATTGTTAACTCATTTATTATTTAATATCATATTATTCATTCTCCATGAATTTGAATGTCTTTGAGTTTTTTGCTTGAGTTTTTTTCCAGTATCATGTCACTGTAGTCTGAGAAGATACTTGATTTCAATATTCTTGAATTCGTTGAGGCTTGTTTTATGTCCTACCATGTGGTCCATCTTTTAAAATGTTAGTTTTAAAATGTTAGTGTTTCTTTGCTTCAAAGATCTGTCCATTGTTGACAATGTGGTGTTAAATTCCGCTACTATGAGTGTGTTGTTGCTGTCAGTATCCTTCTTTAAGCCCTCCAATATTTTCCTTATATATTTAGGTGCTCCTATGTTGGGTGCATATATGTTCATAAGGGTCATATCTTCATAATGGATTGTCCCTTTAAATGTTATCAAGTATTCTTCTTCTTTTTTTAATGGCCTTTGTTGTGAAATCTATTGTGTCTGGTATAAGTATTTCTACCACTGCTTTTTTTTTTCACGTTCATTTGCTTGAAGTACTTCTGTCCATTTCTTCACTTTCAGTCTGTATAGATGTTTTTTCTGAGGTGGATCTCTCATTGACAGCATATATATGGGTCATGTTTTCTTATCCATTCAGCTACCCTATGTCTTTTTATTGGCACATTTAATTCATTTACATTTAAGGTTATTATTGATAGGTACTTATTCATTGTGATTTTTCCCCCTTTGTACCTGTGTTTCTCTCTCTCTCTCTCTCTCTCTCTCTCTCTCTCTCTCTCTCTCTCTCTCTCTCTCTCCTCTCTCTATCTCTCTCCCTCTCTCTCTCCCTCTCCCTCTCCCTCCCTCCATCTTTTTAAAGCAATCCCTTTAGCATCTCTGGCAATGCTAGTTTGGTGGAGATGTATTCTTTTAGCCTTCTTTTGTCTGGGAAGATCTTTATTCACCTTCCGTTTTGAATGAGACCCTTGCTTGGCAGAGTAGTCTTGGTTGTAGGTATTTGTTTTTCATTGCTTGGAATATATTTTGCCGTTCCCTTCTGGCTTGTGGTGTTTCTGTTGAGAAATGAGCTGATAACCCTTTTTGAGCTCCCTTGTATATTATTTGCTGTTTTTCTCTTGCTGTCTTTAGGATTCTCTCTTTTTCTTTGAATGTTTCCATTTTAATTATAACATGTCTTACAGTGGGCTTCTTTGGGTTCATCTTCATTAAGACCCTCTGTACTTCTTGGACTTGCATGACTTTTCTCTTTTCAAAGCAGAGAAGTTTTCTGGCATTACTTTTTCAAACAGGTTTTCTATTCTTTGCTCCCTTTCTTCTCCTTCTGGTATCCCTATGATATGAATATTTTTACATTTCATGTTGTCCTGCAGCTCTCTTAAAACCTTTTCATTGTTTTCAGTCTTTTTTCATTTTGTTGCATTGTCTGGGATTTTTCTTACATGTTGTCCTCCAGCTTGCTGATTCAATCTTCTGCTTCATCTAGCCTGCTTTTTATTTCTTCTACTGTGTTCTTCGGCTCAGAGATTGTATTCTTCATTTCCTCCTTATTCTTATTGATAGTTTCTATATCCTTTTTAATGCTAGTGTAGATTAAAGTAAGTTCCATGTAGCTCCCCTGGACTTGTTTCTCTGGAGTTCTCTGTAATTCCCCTGGAGATTGTTGTAGCTTTCTCTGAGTTTATCAAGTTAATTGATCTTCCTTATGGCCATTCTTTGGAATTTCATGTCTGATAGTTTGCTTACCTCTATTTCTTCTAGCACTCTTTCGGGGATTCCTTCTTTCCTTTAAATGGGGGATTGTTTGTTTGTCTCCCTATTTTAGGTAGCTCTTCTTCTTCTTCTCTTTTTTTTTCCTTAGATTGTTATGCTTTGATTTCCTGCCTTCATGGTGTGACCTTCTGTAATAAGAAACCTGTGAGATTCAGTGGTGCAGTCTCTTTGATTTCCTGAGCTTGATGCTCTTTTGATGCCCTTTATTTCAGTTATTTGTGTGGCCTACTGTACTAAAGGAAAAACAGATAAGAATGACTAACTGAAAGAAAAATAATTTTTGAGAGGGGAGGTGGAAGAGCAATAATAGTAGTGAGTATTGACAAGACAATGCAAGACAGTAACTAAAATTTACATTGTATATTCAAAAATGGAGGGAAGAATTCAGAATGAAGTAAGAGAGGGGAAGCATATAGTATTAGGTTTAAATGTAAGTTATAGAATATATATTTAGTGTGAGAGCCAATATAAGCAAATAAACAAGCAAATAAACAAAACACTAAAGAAGAAGAAGAAGAGAAAGAGAAAGTAGGAAACCAATTAGGGAAAATGTTTCTCCCAAGTAATGTGGGCAACCTTTTGGCTATGATTGATATATATGGGATGGGAAAAAAGAAAGAAAAAAAAAAGCTTAAGAGATGTCTAAAGGAACAGGAAGTGAATTTGAGATGATAGAGGGGCTTGGTATACTAAGAATGAGGAATGAAAACCAGGCTATGAGAGGAAAAAAATTTCAAATTTAAGCTGAGAAAAGGAAAGGGCTGGGGGAAGGTATTAATGATGTAGGAGAGAGGGGCTTTAGGATTCGAGAATTGAAATACTGAATGAATATCTATGAATAAAATTGCAGTAATGCCACTACTACTATCATATCACAACAAACGCAGAAAGGTCGATCAAGGTGGAGAGAGAATAAGTGTATTTTATGAATGAGAAAAAGAATGTGAGATGACTAATGATAACAAAAAATGTTTTTGAGGGGCTGGAGAGGGCAGAAATAATAAGAATGCAAAATGGAAACAAGTCGTAGCAAGAGAGAAGATATAATTGAAAACAAAAATAAGAGGAAATCAGACAGGGTAATGGAGTAAGAGAAGGGAGAAGAAAAATATGAGCTTTTAAATAAACTACCATATACATCTAGTGACTTAAAACGGACAAACTGGGAGGACAAGAAATGATTCTTCAAAAGCTATGCAGGAGAGAAAATCTCATGAAGAAGATCACAGTTGAACTCATCTCAGTAGTATCTGATTTTTACCAACACTTTTCTCTTTCTGGATCTACCTCTGCTCAAAATTCCATGGATTTTATAACTTCCTTTCCTGCCTGTCTGTGAGGAGATCTAGTTTGATGCTGAGGCTGCTGCTCTCTCATTGGCGGCTCTGATGATCTCTTCCTCTTACATCAGTCCTCTGCTCTGAGCTGCACTGAGTTGCATACCTCCCACTAGTCCTGCGGTGCATTCTAGCCCACTGCATTTTTGTTTAGCAGAGCTACTGTGCCTGCATACAGGCATGCAAGCTCAGGTTCCCTGCCGAGTCTCAGGTCTTGCCTCAGCTCTCCTTCCAAAAGAGTCTATGTGATCCCCATGCTGTAACATTGGTCCCTGGGGGTCCCATTCTCTGTACTCTTCCCCTTTCCAAAAACCACACAGTCTCTCACGGTTAGGGCTAGCCTGTCTTCCTACGCCTGCAACAGATTCATACAAAGTGTCTCACTGGATCCTTCCCAGGTTCTGCTGGGAAGCACTCCTGTGGTGATACATTAACACTGGGCAGTGGCAGAGAGCTGACTTTGATCCCTCCAGGGATCTTCAGCCCATGGTGGGAATGCAGTTTCTAGGGCCTGCACCTCTCTGACCTTCTTTCTCCACCCCAGTATCTCATGACTACTGAGCCAATCCACAGCTGCATCTACATGGTGCAGCCAAAAGCACTGGGCTGGGCAGCTCTAGCAGTTCTACTTAGAAAGCATGGGCTGCTAGTTTTTTCCCATTCTCATACAGTCCCTACACTCTTATCCCTTTCATGCTCACTCACCATCACTTTCACTCACTATTCACTCTATGTTTTTACTTCAAGTCTGGTCCATGATGGAGCAAGTAGACAGGGCTGCTAGCTACTCTGCCACCATCTTTCTGCTTCAGAAATATTCTTTTTATCTTTTTATTATTGTTATAAACCAATGAGAATGTATATTCAACTGTCTCAGTTTCTTCCTCACTACCAATTCATATCACTTTAGAGGTTCTTGCAAGGCACACTACAGTTATGTGAATATAATACAGGAGACAAGCTTCTCTAGGGTTAGACTGTATGTGCTTCAATTGTTTCACAATGAAGAATTAAAAATTCTCCTGTAGATTAGTGTTTGTGTTTTTTGCCCTTTGTCTTACTCTTCCTATCATCACATATAAGATATTTACTTGAACTGTAAATTCATTCAACAAAGTCAGGTGCTTAAATCACTTTTTGATATAACTAACCTAATCTGATGGATGAGTGATTTTTATTTGACTAATTCTTTAAGTTGAAAACTCATTGTTGAAACAAAGTATCCACGCACAATTTGTATCAGTAATTTATCCTTAAACTGTTTTACAATAACATGAGGCCATGTGAGGTGTTTCTCATATTTCTCATTCCAGTTTTTGATGGTATTTTATTTTTACATTATTTCTATAAAAAAACACTCTGGCATTGTTTGTCATTTGAATGAGATCCAAAAGTTAGGTGCAATCGATTGTGCCTTACTCTTTTGTCTAATGTGCTAATGCATGTGGAATAGTTTGTTCTCAACTTAGGCCAATTGGAAATGAATGATGGTGTGCCCTGACTAGGTGGTTCAGTTGGTTGGAGCATTGTCTCATACACCAAAGGCTGAGGGTTTGATTCTCAGTCAAGGCATACACATAGGTTGTGGGTTTGATCCTCAGTTGGGGCACATAAAGGAGTCAACTGATAGATATTTCTCTCTTCCTCTCTCTTCCTCTCCCTCTCTCTCTCTTTCTTCCATCCTCTCTCTCTCTCTCTCTCTCTCAAATCAGTGAACATGTCTTTGGGTGAGGATTTAAAAAAATGAGGAAACAGGTGTGGAAGAGGGCAAGTCTTGGACAACACCTGTGAATGAAAGTGCCTCATGAGCATGGCAACAGAGGCAGATTGCTAGTACTTAGGATCATACATTGTGAAATGAGTGCTTGGATTCACCTCAGGCTGTTATTGGTGGGCAACTTCTGTAAATTCTGCCTCAGATGTTTCCACTTGTAGTGATAACAACACCCTGTGAAATAATAGAAATAATAAAAGTAGGATGAGTTGAGGATGGATTTAACAGAGAAAAAAATAATTTTCAATTCTGTGGAATGTGTCTAGAAGTTTATGGGGATTGAAAGAAACATAAAAATTGTCATATAGAATTACAACATAAATTCTTAGCTGTTCAACTGGTAACTAAACAGAAAGCCTAGTATTCTGAGTCAACAGAAGAGAATCTAAGAGGAGATGTTGCTCTTAGCAATGTCTTTGAATGCAGTCTCTCTATCCATTGGCATTGGATCAGTTGTATTTCAGCATGAATATCCTTGTGGGATTCAGACTGTTGGAAGCAGAGGGCACTGACTTTATATTCCTCTCTTGGGCCTGGTGATGCTCCTGGTGAAGACTGACACCTAAAGAGCCACATTGATTCCATGACCTCTTCCCACCCTTTTGAAGGTTAGTTGGGTCTTTCAAGTAGATGCCACATTTTGATCCCATAGACAAACATCTAAAGGCAAATATTCTGTCTCAACTAGAAATATTTAAACTCTTAGGCTTTGGAAATTTTAAGACTTACTGATGTAGATGATGAGTAGCGTATAGGGAAGACATTCTACACAAACTTGTTTTATAACATTGAATTTATATAAATCAGTGCAAGATCTATATGTCCTTATTTATGGAAAAATGTCATACTTCATGCCACTATTTGTGCTTTACTTTCAGGAATTCCATGACTAGTTTGTAAATATTTTTGGAAATTGTGACTTTGAGAGTTTCAAAAGGCTAAAATGTATGCTAACAACCAGTCAGACAGATTCTTTGCATTGTCTATTTACAAATCAAATTGTGAAATCTATGTACTACAATAATTTTTATAAAGTCCTTAGATGACAATAAAATAATGGCTCTTATAACTTCAGCCATGTTGAATCTTTCAGTCAACTTAGCATATCAACATTTATTTCTGTTTCTGAAGATTTTCAAGTTTGAAGACCTCCCTGTGGTTCATCCAGCTCGTTTAACTCTAGATACCATATTTTGCTTTCACATAGAACATAATCTTCAAAAGGAAGTCTGAAAATTTTATTCATTCCCACTCAAGGAACAAATCAGCCAAACATTATAAAAGGATATTTTCATACCTTTTGGAAACTACTTTCCCAAGGTTCTTTTTTTTTTTTTTCTCTAAGGTTCTTATGTACATCTTCTATCAGGGTCTGAAGATTAGAGAAACTTCCCATCATGGGAGCCTCACACCCTTGGAAGTTTCTAAAATCAAACACCAAATAGGATATATAAGGGCAGATATTGAATGCAATGGCATACACCAAACACTGGTCATTTTTCACTATCATAATTTTTTTAAAATTTGGTAATATTTGGAAATAGTGATTATTACAGCTACTGTATTTTATTTTAAAGTATATTTTATTGATTATGTTGTTACAGTAGTCTCAATTTTTTTTCCCTTTGCTCCCCTCTGCCCAGTACCACCCTTCCCTCCACCAATCCCACCCCCCTTAGTTCATGTTCATGGCTCATGCATATAACTTCTTTGGCTTCACCCTTTCCTATATTATTCGTAACTTCTCCCTGTCTATTTTGTACCAACCAATTATGCTTCTTAATCCCTGCACCATTTCCCCATTTCTCCCCCTACCTCCTCCCAGCTGATAACCCTCCAAATGATCTCCAGACCTATGATTCTGTTCCTATTCTGGTTTGCTTAGCTGGGTTTTGTTTTTATTTTTTAGATACAGTTGTCAATAGTTGTGAGTTTGTTGTCATTTTAATGTTCATAATTTTGATCTTCTTTTTCTTAAGTAAGTTTCTTTGACATTTTATATAATAATGGCTTCGTGATAATGAACTCCTTTAGCTTCACCTTGTCTGGGAAGCACTTTCTCAGCCCTCCCATTCCAAATGATAGCTTTTCTGTATAGATTAATCTTGGTTGTAAGTCCTTGCTTTTCATCACCTTGAATACTTCTTGCCAGCCCATTCTTCTTTTTTTTTAAAGTATATTTTATTGATTATATTGTTAATATAGTTCCAATTTTTTGCCCTTTGCTCCCCTTTACCAGCACCCCCGCTCCCCCAGCAATCCACCCCCAAGTCCATGCCCATGGGTCATACATACAAGCTCTTGCCAGCCCCTTCTTGTCTGCAAAGTTTATTTTGAGAAATCAGCTGATAGTCTTATAGGCACCCCTTTATAGGTAACTCTTTGCTTTTCTCTTGCTGCTTTTAAGATTCTCTCTTTATATTTCACCTTTGTCATTTTAGTTATGATGTGTCTTGGTGTGGACCTTTTTGGATCTAGCTTGTTTGGGACTCTCTTTGCTTCCTGGACTTGTATGTCTATTTCCTTCATCACATTTGGCAAGGTTTCCTTCATTATTTTTTCACATAAGTTTTCAATTTCTTACTCATCCTCTTCTTCTTCTGGCACACCTATGATTCAGATGTTGGCACGTTTAAAGTTGTCCCAGAGGTTCCTAAGCGTCTCCTCATTTTTTTTTTCAAATCTTGTTTCCTCATTCTGTACTGGTTGACTGTATTTTTCTTCCTTATGTTCCAAATCATTGACTTGAACCCTGGTTTCCTTTCCTTAACCATTGATTTTGTGTGGATTTTCCTTCATTTCATTTAGCATAGCCTTCACTTTTTTCTTTATGCATCTGCCATGTTTAAGCGTATCTGTCAAGCCTGTGAGCATCTTTATCACCAGTGTTTTGAACTCTACATCTATTAGGTTGGCTATCTCCTTGTCAGGTTGACCATCTGCTCATCACTTAATTCTCCCACTGGAACCTTGATCCATTCCCTCTTTTGGGCAATATTTCTCTGTCTCCTCAACTTGACAAGCCTCTGTGTGTGTTTGCCTTGTGTCTTAGGTAAAGTTGTCACACCTGTTACATTGTAAGGGGCAGAGCCTTAGGTATTGGTTCGTACAGGGCGACCCGTTTCACCATGTTGTGGCACTGTATGTGGGGGAGGTGTCTGAGAGGGAACAATGCCGCTTGCTCTGCATTCTCCCCTTTTCCAGGTACTTCTCCCACTTCTGCATGGTACTGGTGCCTCTCTAGCTGTTGCCCTAGATGTTGTCCCCAGAGTGGGTGAGTCTGCGGATGTTCTAGGACCATGAGGGCTCTTTAAAATAGCAGACCCTGCTGAGAGACTGGCAGTTTCTGCCTCTGCCCCAACCCCAACTCATTTTCACAATCAGAAACAATGAGGTTTGAGCTGTGCTGTCTGGTCTGGTGTTGGGAGTGCTTCCCCAGGTGTCCCCCTGACTTTTTAAATGTTTGACTGCTTTCCACTGGCCTGCCACTGCCGCTGCTGTTGCCCCACCAGACTGAGTCCTCTCTGCCCCAGGTCCGCCCCTCCTCACTGTCTGGATTAGCACACTATTTCCTCACTTATCATAGGTATTACATTTCAGATCCCCCTGCGAAGTAGAAACCTTAAATTTATTCTATACTCTTAAACGTACGTAACTTTAACAACATACATATACAGTACTGAAAAATCCCACGATGAATAATTAAATATAATATTTTTAAAAATCCCACCATACAGTGAGGCTGCGATAAGTGAACTGGGATATAGCAAGGGACTACTGTATTTCTTCTTTATATCTTTGTTTGCTGGACTTCCACCCAGCTTGATTTTCTGGAACTTCTGGTTGTCTCTAGTTTTGAGGTAGTTGTATTTCTTCTTAGTTTTGGAGGGAGACACAGTCTGTCTGTCTAGGCCTCCATCTTGGCTGGAAGTCTTGTTACTATATTTTATAGGGTACTTTTTAAAGCCTACTATTATATTTATCATTCAGCTCTAAATATTGTGAAAGTACTTCTCCTTTCAACTACTTATATTTCCTTCTACAATAACTCTGAGAAGTTCACCAAACCAATATTTCAATTTCTTTTTCTTATTTTTGCCTTTTTTTATTGTTCTTTTACCATTGTCCCAATTTTCCCCCTGTTGCTCTCCCCTGCTCCCTGCATCCACAGTCAATCCCCACCCTGTTGTTTATGTCCATGGGTCATGTATAAATGTTCCTTGACTAGATCCTTCCCATTCTTTCTTCCCTTCTCCCCCTCACCTCTCCCATCTGGTTACTGTCAATGTGTTCCTTGTTTCAATTTCTCTGGTTCTATTTTGATCATTTGTTTGTTTTGTTTATTAAGTTCCTCATAGATGAGATCATATGGTATTTGTCTTTTGCTGCTTGGCTTATTTCACTAAGCATAATAGTCTCCAGTTCCATCAATTCTGTTGTGAAATGGAGGAGTTCCTCTTTTCTTTCTGCTGCATAGTATTCCATTGTGTAATATGTACCACAGCCTTTTTCACCAATTTAAAAGAATCTATGCACACCCATGGTTATAACAGTATTATTTACAATAATGAAGTACTGGAAACAGCCTAAGTGCCCATCAGTAAATGAGTATATCAATTTTATTTTCAAAATGTTCATGTATATATGTATTTTGTCATTTTGAGGAATCATTTTTTAATAGGCTGTAATACTCTTCTTCACCCTTATCCTCTCCACTAGGACACACATTTTTTTTACTTAAATATAACATTTATTTTTTTGTTTTTAGTTATACATTAAATTTTATTGATTACATTGTTCGTATGACAAACATTCATATTATTACCAAGTTATACTAATTATAAAATGGAAATTAATAAAAATAAATTGAAATATGGAAAACTAACCACAACTAAATATGGAAATCATACAAAAGGAAATTGGCTTAATGATATATTTTTGTGTCAACTTGGTTAACATGTCCCATTAAATGTTTCTCTGTCATCACCCTAAAATTTCATAGTTTTGAGAACCAAGGGCACAAACAACAGTTCACACACAGTTTATACTTACAAAAAATGAAAAAGAAAAAAAACACCAAATGAAACAAAAAGATTATTCATACTTCGATTACTAACTTGCTCTTAAAATATAACCTGACAACTGAACTTAACCTAACCTAATCTCACTGACTCTAACTGAACCTAATGTTTTATGTATTCTATCTAGAACCTGTTTAAATAAGACAAAAAATAATGCATAATCATTTTTATGACTTTAGGTAATAAGGAATCAAGTCACGTGATTTTTAATAATTCATTTTTATTACTGTTCTATTGTTTTAGCAATTTTTTCTTTCAATTAGTTCCTAACTCAGGAACAGCTTTAACAGTTTTTAAAGTTACATAATTCTTATGAATTTTTCCGTAAGATGTTAGTATTTTCAAATCTATGTACCATCACGGAAAAAAAGGATAAGGAGAGGTTTAAAATTTTGCTTGTTGCTTTAAAATTTTTACTTTTTTGTTGTGGTTTTATGGTTTTCAATATTTTCATCACTTTCTGGAACAAGTTCAACAGCTTACAATATGCATTGTTCCTGGAAGTGTTACTTGAGAAGTCTTAGCATTTTTAAATGCTATATCATCCAGATATTTCTAAAATTGGTTAATGCCCATTTTAAGAATGTTTTTCTTGTTTTGTAGTGTTTTAATTTTTTTTTCTGTGCGTAGAGTGTATATGTGAAGGTATATACTTCCATTGCTTCTGACATAAGTACAATATAACCTCTTTCAAACTATATTGTTCTCAGAAGTTTTCTTACAAGTCTTACTATTCTTAAATTTACACTTCATCCAATAAATGGTAGTTTTTTAAAGAATTTTGGTTGCCTTTGTTGTTTAAGTGAGATACAAAATAAGTTTCCTCTTTTTTTTTTTTTAATACTGAACTGGGTGCCTAACTGCATTTAGGTCCAAAGCATCATATTAAAGTTATACCATTTTTGAAGTTTTACAAATAATCAAAAAATACAAGTTCTAAATTATTTGTGCTTTCTTTTGTTTATTGGGAGTTGTTCTGTTTTATATATTTTTTCCAATTCACTCCTCACCTGGGTACAAATGGAGAATTCTACCTATATTGTACTCCATAATTTCATATAAATTTTTAAATTTAAAGATCCTCAGAAAATAAATAAAATATTAGCTTTCTGCTCACTTGTTTTTGGGTGATATTGGTGTGGTTTGGGTTCTGTAATTTTTTCAATATGCTCCCAACCTGGGCACAAATTCAGCAGCTCTGGCTATACTGTGATCCAAAATTTCATATGAAAAAAATAGTAATTTCAAGTTACAAATCTCTCCTACTTCCCCAAACGGTTAATGCAAGTTTTAAGAAAGCTTTTTTGTTTGTTTGTTTTATGGTTTTACTTTCTGTTACTTTATTGTTAATTTTTTGTTTCATTTTTTTCCTGAGACACCAGTAAGTGGAGCAGCTTTCTGGCTGCACTGGGCTCCAGAATTTCATACGGAGAATATTTTATAGGAACCAGTCCCTCAAAGGAAATATTGGAATTTTGAAGAAAAAAAAGTTGGTGCTGCTTAGATTTTTACGGACATTTGGTGTTTTATGTAATTTTCCATTGTGCACCTGTCTGAGGCACATATTTAGCTGCTTTCTGGATTTGAACTTTCATATGAAATTCTTAATATAGTATTAAAAAAAGAAGAACATTTTTAAAAACTGACACTGCTGGTCACTGCAGATGTGTAAATCCAGTTAATTTTCTGTTCCTTCCCATCCATGTTCATGCAAACACAATTCATGTTCCTGCTTTCAACATATATACAATAAATTTGCCAGGTCTTTTAAATTTGATACATTTCTTATTAATTATTTCAGGCTAAAATATGTTCTTGTGCTAAAATAAACTTGATGAAAATTCAAACAATTCAAACAAAAATATATCAGTAGTAATACAAAAAAAAATTTTTTTAAAATAATCCCTAAATTTGTTCTATATTTATAGGCCCAACCCAATTACCAAATATTTTCAGAATGGAAATATATTTTTAAAAGTTTGAAAGTAATAACCATATCAGTAAAGTCAAGGCCACTAGCCCCTTATATAATGTGATACAATGAAATTTCAACCCAGCAACAGAGTTTGATGATTACTTTTGGTTGTTGTAATTAGACATGACCTATAATTATTGAACAAAACAGCATATGCACAGTAAATGTTCAAATAAATGTATCTGACTGTATTCATTACATTAATCTATTCTCAGCATCATTAGCTTCAAATCTTTCCTCTTATTCATAGCACAGGAAAATAATCATGGGAGAAAATATATTCGACCTGAAGGCAGTTCTCGTACCTAGGTGGATTCTAGCATTAACTCACCACCGTTGTGTGTTTGATCACTGGCTTCCTCTTGAATAGCTGGCAGAGAAGGCTTTGTAGTAAGAGGCATTTCGGTCTTAAATAGAGACTCCATCCTGATATGGGTATTAATGTAGAAGGACTTCTGAAAGGACTCAAGGGTGAAGTAATAGATGAAAGGGTCAAAGCAACAGTTCAGCGTTGCAAGGCACAAGGTGATCGGGTACATAATCTTAGCAAATCTTTCCAAAAAGCAATTGGTAATGGCTTGGGAGTACACCAGGGCATACAGGAAGAGCACAGAATTATAAGGCATGAAACAGACCACAAAGACTGCCATATGCACCGTGATCATCTTCAGAACTTTTTTTCTTATTGGTCCCAATTTGAGACAGGGTGGCAGGCTTGTGGAGGGTCCTCTAAAAATAACATTTAAATGTCTTGAACTCTTATAATTTAGTGCAATCATTTTGTTCAGTATTAAGGTTGCCAGATAAAATATGATTCTCAGTTAAATAATGCTTTTTTAGTATAGTATGCTCCTTATAATATTTATTATAGTATAGTAACTTAGTGCAATGTAAATATTTTAGTATAATATTTAGTATAGTATTAGTATTTTTGTTTGGAGGTTCTAGCAGGGGAGCGCAGCTACTCGTATACCCTTGACCGAAGACCGGTCCTCTCCTCTAGTTGGGAAGGTCGTCCTCTTCGACCGAGCGCGCAGCTTCGGGAGGGACGCACATGGATCGGTGAGGGAGGAAGGGGACACCCGCCTAGCCAGCCAGATCAGCCGAATCAACCCTGGCGATCAATGGGGTGACTTATCATAGGTATTCTTTGTTTCCAACAAGATATTTTTTATGCTGTTGGGATTCTTACTAAGTTCCTTTAGCAACCTTATAACCAGTGTTTTGAACTCTGCATCTAGTATATTTCTTGTCTCCATTTTATTTGCTTCTTTTTCTGGAGTTTTGTTATGGGCCATGTTTCATTTGGGCCATGTTTCTTTGTCTCCTCATTTTGGCAGCCTCCCTGTGTTTGTTTCTATGTATTAGGTAGAGCTGCTATGTCTCCTAGGCTTGGCACAGTGGCCTTATGTAGTAGGTATCCTTTAGGGTTCAGTGGCAGAGTCTTCCCTGTTATCAAGCTAGGTGCTGAAGGTGTGCCCACTGTGTGAGCTGTGTACACCCTGATGTTGTAGTTGAACATTGATTGCTCTTGACACATCCAAAATTGGTCACTGACTTTGTTCTATCCAGGATCACACAGCATAAGCTACGAAGTGATTTGCAGATGGCTGCTACTTGTGCTGGGCTTTGAGGTGCCTAGGTGAGACCAAGCTGTGAATCAAAATCAGATAGTATGTGGCCTGGGGCAATTTAGTGAGAGGTAGGGGTTCACCAAAGCCAGATGCTGCTTGTTTGAGAGGATTTAGGAAAATGTGAAGTATGTGCCAAGGCAAACCATTCATATGGAAAAGCCACTGCAAACAGGTTGGGTGGGCCTGAAAGTTGAGTTGGGCAGGATCTCAGGGAATTACCAGGGTGGAGCAAACATTGTTAGCCAGATTTATGGAGTCTCAGATATGGTGCCCATCTGCTGGTTCTGTGGCTCTGTGAGTGGAGTCTCAGAAAAGGAACAATGACTTTTGCCAACACTTCTGTCTAGAAGAAAGCTTTCCTCCAACACTTCTCCTGTTGCTGGACAATTCAATTCCTCCTTGTATGCCTCTAATGCCTTTCAGTCTGCTTCTTCCATGCTGGAGCTCAGAGGGAGGGAGTCCAAGTAGGTCTGTGTGTGGGCCCTTTAAGAGGAACTACCTGGGACTCCAGAAGTTTCTTTCTATCAGTCTCAATCCCTGCTGGTTTTTAACATTAGAAGTTGTAGAGACTTGCTTTTCTGTCACTGGAACCCTGGGCTGGGGAGCCTAGTGTGGGACTAGAACCCCTCCCTCCTGAGATATCTCTCCTGATTTTTATCCTCCACGTGTGGGTGTAGGACCAGCCCATTCTGTGAATTTTTTTTTATGTTGGGTAGGGATCAGTATAGCCTAGCTGATGTTGTCTGCCAGCTGTCTTTTTTAACTAAGTAGGGAAGAAAAGTACAACCCTGCCTTGATTGACATTAGAGGAAAAATAAACAAACCCTTAAGTAGAATAGACACTTACCTATTGTAACCAACTGGAAATACAATGAGGAATTATAACAAATTTATTTTATATAATTATATAAAATGTATACATATAATGTATATATGCACATATAAAATATACACATGAATATATGTATATATATATGTAGATATTCAGAATTATGATAAAGTGTATACTTCAGAATTTTTATATGTATTGCTGCTTCATATATTAAAATAAAAAAGCTCTTGGAGTTTCCTGATATATATGAAGAGAGTACATCTCAGCTATCAAATCAGCAGCACCAGCAGCACCACAAATGTGTTACAAATACAAATTAAGGCCCCACCCTGTAACTTCTGACTCAGAAACTCTGAGCATAGGGCTTAGGTGTTTGTGTTTTGTCTAGTGCTCCAGGTGATTTTTAGATTCACTGCACTAAGGTAAGCATGACTACATTTTTCTTAGCTCAGTTGGGAGCTTTTAGGATGAGAAAAATGCTTTTTTAAAATGTTGAGATATAATTGACATCACATATTAGTTTCAGGTGTACAACATAATGATTTGATATTTGTGTATATTGCAAAATGATCACCATAACAAGTCTGTTAACATCCATCACACACATAGTTACACGTTTTTTCTTGTCATAAGAAATATTAAGATATACTTTTTTAGCAATTTTCAAATATACAATACAGTGTTATTAACTACATCACCATGCTGTACATTACATACATATTTTGTAACCTGAAGTTTGTACCTTGTGACCTCCTGACCACCACTTCCCTATTCCACACTTCTGGCAACCACCAATCTCTTCTCTGTATTTTTTAAAAGATTTTATTTATTTATTTTTAGAGAGAATGGAAGGGAGAAAGAGAGGGAGAAAAACATCAATGTGTGATTGCCTCTTGTGCATCCCCATTTGAGGACCTGGCCCACAATCCAGGCATGTGCTCTGACTGGAAATCGAACTGGTGACCCTTTGGTTCACAGACTGGCACTCAATCCACTCAAACCAGCTAGGGCTATTCTCTGTATTTTTAAGTTCATTTTTTGTTTTATTTTATTTAGATTCCACATAAAAGTGAGATCATACAGTATTGGAGAAAAATGCTCTGACTGTTATTTGTTACCATTGCACAATTTAATCAGTGTAAGAACATTGAAAAACTGCTACTCAATTTCAAGACCAGATAGGAAGGAACTTGTGGGAGGAATTAGTGTAGCTAAGAGAGTAAGTTTAGGCAGTGCTTTTCTTTTTTTCCTCATAGAATCTGTGGTTGTAATTGGTACAAAAAGATAATGGAAGATGATTTGATGTCCATTCACATATCTATTTTTCATTATAGTACATAAAATAGTATATAGTTTTCCCATATACCCCCTAGCCACCCCACACCCCATCCTCGCCACATGCACAGACTCTTCCATTATTAGCATCTCATACTAGACTGGGTACATGGGTTGCAATCATTGAGCCTACATTGACACATCTTATAACCTAAAGGCCATAGTTTACAGTTAGGTCAAAATTTATGAAGTTGTATATAATACATTAATTATTAGAATAAACTTTTTTGCTAATGTATAACATCATTTGCTAGTTAAATTATATGTATTTTTTTCCCCAAGGGATAACATTTACTCAAGTTTTTGTAAAATTATTTAAAAAGTAAATCTGAGAACATGTAATAGTTGGATAAATTTACCCTCTAGAACTACAATTTTAAAACACCTTTATGCCAGTTTTGATATTTTATACCAGTTAGAAAAACTTTAGGTCTAAAATATGACTTGGGTTTCAATTTGGTAGGGGAAAAATTTTAAGATTTAAATTTATTTGCCCAACTTTATAAGCAAAAGTATGAGTTATCTCAGTCAGATTCAGTGAAATTTGTCTTAATTTGAAACAGTGCTCTGATGTATTTTTGTGGCCTAATGTGCCCTAAAGGATTTAATTTTCTAAAATACATTTTAACTATATATTAAATATTTTCCTGTGCTTTTGTGAAAATTAATTTTAGTACTGAATTTTAA
Organism: Furipterus horrens; assembly: GCF_987537825.1. NCBI lineage: Eukaryota > Metazoa > Chordata > Mammalia > Chiroptera > Furipteridae > Furipterus > Furipterus horrens. The sequence goes on along the minus strand of NW_028327178.1, from coordinate 53,207,549 downwards.
AATAAAGTCATTCCCAATTTTAGTTTTTAAAATATCAGTATGTCATTTAGTCATTTTCTTCTCTTGGAATTTATGAAGAATAATTAAATGCTTTAATCAGAAACTGAGCCTTTATTCCAGATATGAAGTCATAACTTGATAACATTTCATATTATATGGAACTGAGGATTTACTAAAATGCTTTTTTTCTTTCCAGAATGTTGTTATAGCACATTTTCTCAATTCCAGGATTTAGAATAATAAATTTCTATATTGATGTGCTGTTTTCCATAACAGCCTTTCCTTTGCATTAATTACACTAAAATGATTAATATACATGTAGCCACTTGCAGTATTTTCATTTTATTTCCTGTCATTCTTGTTTATAATGTTGAAAATGTTCTATATAGGCTCCCTTAAATCTTTTTGGAAAAAAGGCAAGGTATAAATAAACAAACAAGCAAAAAAATAAAAATAAAAAGATAGTTGATAAGGTAGTAAAACTCCATAACTGAAGGAAGTTAAAAATAAGGAGGCAGCAAAGTGGTGTGAACAGTGTGCAGCAAAGGTCAATAGAAGTCTCCTGGGCTTGAGGAATCAGAGAAGGTGGCCCTGCTTCCTTGGACATATGGGAAGGTTTAGGGGTGGAAAAGAAGGGAAGCACTGGAGGACCTTTATCTTGGAGTTAAAGTTATGACTACTTCTTGGAAAGAGCCACTAGGATATTTTTCTGTATAAACTACCTGGAACTCATACCCTCCTTTCTTCCCTTCTTTCCTTCCTTCCGTCCTTCCTTCCTTCATCCCATTACTGATTAGTTTACTCAACATATTTCTTATAGAGATAAAATTAATTCCAAGTTCTATATTGAAAGCACATATTCATCATCGGCATCGTCATCGGCAGCCGTCCGTCTCGAGAGACGATGGCGCAGCTTCCTGAGAGTCTATCTGCACCGCCGAGAATGGCTGTGCAGTCCGACTCGGGAGCGACAATCCCTGCCGCACTTGTTACAGGTGAAGGCAGATGGCTGTTGTTGCTGCTGTTGACGCTGCTTCCGCCTCGATCTTTTCTGGACCACCTCCTCGTTGCGCGCAGCCTCTGCGCCTGACGTACCTTGCCTGACCGCGAGCCTCCAGGCTAGGCGGTCGTCTGCTTGAACTTCCCATGTGTTGAGATTGATGGAGCATTGTGTCATGTCCTTTTTGCAGATGTCTTTGAACCGCAGTTTTGGGCGCCCTGTCATCCTCTGGCCTTCTGCTAGCTCGCCGTAGAGGAGGTCTTTGGGAATACGGCCTGCATCCATTCTTTTGACATGGCCGAGCCACCTGAGGCGTCTCTCACTAAGAACTGCATGCAAACTGCTCATGTTGGCTCGCTTCAGCACCTCGGTGTTGGGAACCTTATCCTGCCAGGTGACATGCAGGACTCGTCGCAGGCACCTCATGTGGAAGCTGTTGAGTTTCCTTTCATGCCTTGCGTAGGTGGTCCACGTCTCGCTGCCATAGAGGAGAGTGCTGAGTACGCAGGCTTGGTAGATGCGCAGTCTGGTTTTCTCAGTGAGGCTGGAATTGTTCCACACTCGCCGGTTCAGTTTGGCCATAACTGTGGCTGCCCTGGCGATTCTCTGGTTGACCTCCAAGTCAACTGACAGAGAGCTCGAGATGGTGGACCCGAGGTAAGTGAAGTCGTTGACAACCTCCAGGGTGTATCTGTCGATGGTGATGCATGGGGGAGTCCCCGTGCCTTGAGCCATAACGTTCGTCTTTGTCAGGCTGATGGCTAGTCCGAACTCCTTGCATGCGTGGGAAAGGCAAGTGACTAGCTGCTGGAGTCCCTCTTCGGAGTGTGATGTCAAGGCTGCGTCGTTGGCGAAGAGCATCTCACGGATGAGCACCTCTTTGACTTTGGTCTTGGCTCGTAGACGGGCCAGGTTGTAGAGCTTGCCATCGGATCTGGTGTGAATGAAGACACCCTCGCTGCAGTCCTTAAAGGCGTATTGGAGGAGCATGGAGAAGAAGATTCCGAACAGCGTAGGCGCGAGGACGCAGCCCTGCTTTACTCCGCTGCTGACTGGGAAGGCCTCAGAGGTTGCGCCGTTGTAGGACACCGTGCTGTGCATGTTGTCGTGAAAGGACATGACCACAGCAAGCAGATGTGGTGGACAGCCAATCTTCCGTAGCAAGCTGAAGAGTCCGCTTCGACTGACCAGATCAAACGCCTTCGTGAGGTCGATAAAGGCGAGGTAGAGTGGTTTATGCTGCTCGTGACACTTCTCCTGCAGCTGGCGTAGGGAGAAGATCATGTCCACTGTTGATTGGCCAGCTCTGAAGCCACACTGGGACTCTGGGTAGACGCGGGAAGCAAGGGTCTGCAGGCGGGCAAGAGCGACCCGGGCGAATACTTTGCCGACAACGCTGAGGAGAGAGATGCCCCGGTAGTTGTTGCAGTCGCTGCGGTCTCCTTTGTTCTTGTACATGGTGATAATGTTGGCGTCTCTCATATCCTGGGGGATGTAACCCTCCTTCCAGCAGAGACAGAGTAGATGGTGGAGCGGCTGTAGCAGGACTGGTTTCCCGCTCTTTAGGATTTCTGGAGGGATTCTGTCACTTCCTGGTGCTTTCCCGCAAGCGAGGCGGTTGATGGCTTTGCCGAGCTCTGCCGCAGTAGGTGGGGTGTCTAGCTCCTCCATGACTGGTAGGTCTGGGATGGCGTTAAGAGCAGTGTCTGTTACGGTGTTCCTCGTTGCGTACAGCTCGAGGTAGTGCTCGGTCCACCGCCGCATTTGCTGTTCCTGGTCAGTGATGACCTCACCTGTCTTGGACTTAAGGGGGGCGATCTTGGAGGGGATTTGGCCTGTTGCCTTCTTGATACCCTCATACACTCCTCGTGCGTTGCCTATATCGGCAGCTTCCTGGATGCTTCTGCACAGGTTTAGCCAATAGGTGTTGGCACAGTGGCGGGCGGTCTTCTGGACTTTGTTCCTGGCAGCCCGTAGAGCTTGAAGTGTACCGGGAGTGGGCGTGGCCTTGTAAGCCAGTAGGGCCTTCCTCTTAGCCTCGATCACGGGTTCCATTTCTTCCCAGTGAGCCTCGTACCAGTCAGCGTTCTTCCGCTCTTTCTTCCCGTAAGCAATAATGGCGGAGTTGTATATGGCGACGCGGAGATGTGACCAATTGGATTCGATAATGTTGTCTGCCGCCATTCCCTTGCCGAGTGCATCTTCCATCCTGTTGATGAATTGCTGGGTCTTAACTGGGTTGCTGGCACAACTGGTGTTGATGCGTGGGCGACCCTTCATCTTGGAGTGGTGCAACCTCTTCGGCGTTATGCGCACCTTGCTTACCACGAGGGCATGGTCCGTGTCGCAGTCTGCACTGTGGTAGCTGCGGGTGAGGAGGGTGCTGCCAATATCCGTTCTTCTGGTGATGACGAGGTCAAGCTGGTGCCAGTGGCGGGAGCGGGGGTGCCTCCATGACACCTGGTGGGTCGCTTTGCACTTGAAGAATGTGTTTGTCACGCACAGGCCGTGGTGACACAAAAGCTCAAGCAGTCGCTGACCATTCTCATTGATCTTTCCTCTCCCAAAGTTTCCAAGGCAGGTGGGCCAGGCCATGTGGTCGGCTCCTACTCTTGCGTTGAAGTCTCCAAGGAGATAAAGAGCGTTACTTCTGGGGATCTTGGATAACGCTTTGTCCAGTGCATGGTAGAACTGTTCTTTCTCTTCGGTGGTGGTGCAGAGGGTTGGGGCATACGCGCTAAGAATGCTGACTGGGCCGAAAGTTGTTGACAATCGGAGGGTAAGTAATCTCTCTGTGCCTCCTGTGGGTGGCTCTATGGAGTTAACAAGCGTGTTCTTCACAGCGAACCCAACACCGTGCTGTCTTGGTTGGTCCGGAGACTTCCCTTGCCAGTAGAAGGTGTAGTTGGTTTCTCTGATAGTTCCGTTGTCGGCCAACCGGGTCTCCTGTAGAGCCGCAATGTCGATGTTTAGTCGTGCCAGTTCCCTGTCGATGACAGCGGTTTTTCTGGCACCATTGATCCACGGAAGGTCTGCAGTAAGTCCGGGACACATGGTCCTGATGTTCCAGCTAGCGAGGCGAAGAGCTGGAGGCTTCTTTCTTGTTGTTTGCTTGGAATTGCCTGGTGTGAGTGTTTTGTGGCTCACTTTTCAAGAGACGCCTCTCTGATCCCCACGCACCCAGTGGGGCAGGTGAGCCATGGCGAGACGGCACCTAATTGGCTGGGGGCTGCCCAGCTTGAGGCGGGCGGTAGCTGTCCAGTGAGGTGCGATGACCTCTCCCACCGTCAGAGGAGACCCCTGGCGCTTGTTTCCTTCGCCAATCGGATGAGCTTATAACCGGTAACTGTCTCCTCCCGTGTTAAGTCGACATCTTGCGATGACGCTGGAGTGTCCTCTCCAGTGAAGCACATATTACTCTTTATTATTAACTTAATAAATATGGATCCTGTCTTGTTCCAAAGGGGACTTAAAAATTATTTATAAAACAAATAACAATAAACAAGGTTAAGTTGAAAGTGTTACAAAATAAGAAATATAAAAAGTGTAGAGCAACAGATATTAGACTACCTAGACTAGTCTTAGATTACAGTAGTCAGCAGATATATCTATGTAAAAGACATCTGCATATGCTGTGTTTTTAAAATTGATTTTATTGAGGTTACATTGGTTAATAAAATTATATAGGTTTTAGGTGCACAGTTATCTAATACATCAGTATATTGTATTGTATGTTCACCACCAAAGCCTAGTCTCCTTCCATCACCATTTATTCTCCCTTTACCCTCTTCCACTTGCCCCTATCCCAACCCCCCTCTAGTAACCAACATATTGTTGTCTGTGTCTGAGGATTTTTTGTTTTTCTTAATCCCTGCACCTATTTCACCCAGCCCCCAACTGCCCTCCTCTCTGACAGCTGTCAGTCTGTCCTCTGTATCTATGAGTCTGTTTCTATTTTGTTTGGTCATTTTGCTCATTAGATTCTGCATATAAGAGAAGTCATATGGTATTTTCCTTTCTCTGACTGGCTTCTTTCACTTAGCATAATAATCTCCGGTTCTAATTATGCTATCGCAAAAGGTAAGATTTCTTCTTTTTTTTTTTTTTTTTTTTTTTATGGCTGAGTAATATTCTACTGTGTAAATGCACCATAGCTTTTTTTATCCACTCATCTACTGATGGGCACGAGCTGCCTCCTCATTTTGGCTATTATAAATAATGCTTCTATAAACAAAGGAGTGCATATATTCTTTCAAATTGGTGTTTGGGTTTCTTCGCACATATTCCCAGAGGTGGAATGGCTGGGTCATAAAGCAGTTGCATTTTTAGTTTTTTGAAGAAACTCCAAACTATTTTTCACAATGACTGAATTCCTACCAGTAGTGCATGGGGGTTCCCTTTTCTCCACATCCTCACCAATACCTGTAGCTTGTTGATTTATTGATGGTGGCCTTTTGAGAGGCATGAGGTGATACTTCATTATGGTTTTAATTTGCATTTCTTGGATGATCAGTGACATTGAGCATCATTTCATATATCTATTGGCCATCTGTAAGTTCTCCTTGTTTAGGTCCTTTGCTCATTTTTAATTGAGTTGTTTGTTTTCTTGGTGTTATTTAAGTTCTGTATAAATTTTGGAAATTAACTCTATCAGATGTATCATTGGCAAATACATTCCCATTCAATGGGTTGTCTTTTCATTTTGTTGATGGTTTTCTTTACTTTTGAAAAGCTTTTTAGGTTAATGTAGTTTCATTTATCTATTTTTTCTTTTTTTTCCCTTGCCAAGGCAATATATCAGAAAAAATATTGCTACAAGGAATGTCCGAGGTTTAACTGCCTATGCTTTTTTCTAGGATTTTTACAGTTTCACAACTTACATTTAAATTTTTGATACATTTTTAGTTTATTCTTGTGTGTGGTGTAAGGAGATGGTCTAAATTCATTTTTATTTGCATATATCTGTCCAATTTTTTCAACACCATTTATTGAATAGACAGTCTTTACTCCATTGTATGTTCTTGCCTTCTTTATCAATATTAATTTCTGGGCTCTTTATTATGTTCCATTGATCTATATGCCTGTGTTTTATGTCAGTACCTGGCTGTTTTGATTACTATGAGTATTGTCATTTATTTTGGGTGAAACCAAACCTATGGTTATATATGATTAATCAAATCACAATTTCTTCCTGAGCCAAAAACAACTGTATACAGACTGGTGACAAAAATGTGACAGGACTTGAAGTGTTTGATGCAGAGCTGTGGCTACTAGAAATACTCCCTCAGAATAGTAACTAACCAACTTAAAGGGATCCTTTATTGAAATCTCTGACTGTGAGCTTCACAGAGAAAGGGATGTTACTGAAGAGCAGATGGCATTCAGAGGGATGTTGAACTATTTTTATGATTGTATCATGAGGCTGCTGGCCTTGGAATTGAGAGTCTATGCCTAAGAAAATTATTCCTTGTATGATCTCATATTCTCTGTGCCAATCAATGGTCATTGGCACCAATTCAACACCAACAGGAATTTTCAGTGCAGTGAAGAAGAAAACTTTATTCAATGCAAATAGTGCAATCACGTGATCCAGCATGGCCGTGAAAGAGCAAGGCTGAGAGTTGGCCCTTGAGCAAGGCCCCCCTCTGGCTAGAACGCTCTTCTTCACTCCACTCTGGTCTGCTCCACTCTAGTCTGGAGTGTTGTCTTTAATGTTGCAGCTCCAGCAAGGGAAATGCAGTCTTTAGTCTTTGGTGGAAAGGGAAAATGCACTTTCCAAGCCAGAGAGGAGCTGACTTGTATAGACAGAAGTCCTTGACCCTGGTCCCTGATTGGTCTGTCTTAATATAAATGGGGATTCCAAATCCTTAAAGTTTGATTTGTCCAAAAAGCACTGCACTTATTGGTCAGAGTGGAGCCTCTCTAGTTGGTTGGTGAAGATGCTAATGAAGATATAGCTGTATGGCTCTGATTGGATGGGGAAAGTCTCATTTCTATTAGTTGAAATAGGATTCCAGGAAGTCTTTTTTAAAGGTTGACTCAGACAGCAGAAACACAGTGTAGGGTAGACAGGCAGTTCAGTTCAAGTGACAGGCAGTTTAGTTCAGGCTTCTCCCTAATGTGAAACTTGCTTGAGTGGTCACTGTTTAGAAATGTCTGCTAGGCTCTGTTTCATTATTTGAGTCGGTCAGCCACCAAGAGGCCTTCTTAGTAGGTATCTTCTTTCTCAGGGTCAACATCTAGTAGCTTTAGAAAAATCCCATATTACTGAGGATAGTTTCATGTGGCTCTTCCTTGTGATTGTAAAGAACCCTATTGTAATGCAACAAGTAACACAGGCAGAAAAGCTTGAAAAGTAGTCTGAGAGAAGGTTTTGGAGGACTTTGAGTGCAAGGCTAACAGAGCTGGAGTATGTGCAGAGGAGAACCATTACATTAGTGACAGAGTCTCCATCAACTTGAACATTTTAAAGTGTTTATGTTAGGTTGTATATTTCAACCAGACTAGCTTATGACTTATTTAAAAAAGCATATACTTTTGAAGAAGATTATCAACTATAATGATATTAGATTACTTAGAACATCCCGCCCATTAATGTAGTGGACTCCATAGTGCATCAGCAAAGTTATAATAGACTTGATTTTGTTGTATCTATTGAAACCACATTAATATTTTATAACAGTCAAAGTAGTGGTGTGATAAATGCTAAAAAGTTATGGCTGAAAGAGTTATGTGGTCAAGAACACACCAACAAAGTCTGGGCGCAAACTTGGGCATTCTCTGCTTCTAATTCTGTCTACTGAGGCCTTTCCTCATTATCATACATTGGGAGCAGGTTGGGGAGGTGGTAGCCAGGAGACCCTGTACTGTTGTAATATCTAATGTGCTAAGAGGATTACCTATTTGCTAATATTCAAGTAGTTCCTTACAAAACTAAATTCAGACTTGGTCTGCAATGGGTAGGATGCTCTGGTGATGACCAGGATTTCAAAGGTTTTTCTTTTGGAGGGAGGAGTAAACACATAAACCAGAGTGTGGGAGTGGGATGAGCAAGTAAGTGGGTATTTTGTCCTGATTGTTCAATGGTGGCAAGCAGTTTGGCTAATAATTTATGAGACAAAGAATGCAAATATGGAAGCTCTGTGTCTGACCTTGGCATAGGCAGAAAAAGGGCCTCCCTTAGTCTCAGAATTTAAATCATAGGGGGAAAATTGCTCCTTTGCAGTGAGCCATTCCTGGAACACAAAAAGGTGGGGAGATTTCTTTTTCATTTTTCTTTTTTCTTGGCTTATAAATCTATTTTGATAACATTACTTTTGACAACCCCTTGTACATATATTTATTGGTACTTTTGACTCCTGGCTCCATTACCAACTGGGTATTGAAATCAGCTATGCCAGGAAGTGACAAAGCTGTTAACATTAAAAGTTTGCAAATCATACTTTTATTTTATACTGTGTTGGGAAAAATAACTAAGCATTAAGTTTTTTATTGTACATCTGTACAGGTTTAGATTGAATGGCCAAATTATACAAATACAGAGGTTTCACATATACAAACATTATATCTTGTAGATACATAATATCATTTTTGAAAGGATAAAGTTTTAAAGTTTGATTTTTATATCCATAACCCAAATCTGTTATTTGCTTTTTTAATTCTAAAGTGTGACTTGGCTCCCCAATGCCATACCACGTAGTGAGAGTTCTTAACTGTTGTTGTCTTCCAGGAGTACAGGGCTTAAGTGAAGCTCCACATTTTCACTTTCTTTATACCATAAATAAACTGCATCAGCCAGTTCAAGTCAACAGTTCTTGAGTGTCTCCACTGTACTAGGCACAGGATTGGGAGCAAAAGTGGTAAACAAACCATGGCCTTTGACTCCAGGTCTGAATGCAGAGATCAGATTGGCTCTGAGAAAAACCTGAGGAGATAGTGACAGATGCAGTGGACTCAGAGACTGTGTGGAAGAGTATCCAAGCGTCAAGCTATTTGGATCCTAGGCAGGCTGGCTTGTTCCTTTTTCTTTATAGCACCACTTTCTTCTACATATTTACTAACTAAAGAAGAAATAGGGTCCATATTTCTGGTTGAATACTGGGGCATTATGCATCTTCACAGGAGATAGTAGAACAGATGCGCCCTTAACATAATTTTAAGAAAATTATTTAGATATTTTTCTGCACCTAATTTGGAAAATGTTGATTTACAGCTAAGTACATAATCCTTTTCATGACCCTAGCAAGACTCTGACTAATATGAAATATTTATGTGGTTTCAATAACTATAGCAAGGCCAACCTGTTAACTTGGTCGATTACAGTGGACTCACTAATTGGTGTGCAGTTTGGACTTGAATCTCAGTAGTATCACATAAATAAATGATGGAGTTGGAGTGTACATTTTGGTTGTGACATAGATTCTGAGGCTGTGGGCGTCTTTGAGCTCCCTGTGGTGATTGAAGTATTGAGTAGTTGCTCTCCGAAGAAACAGCCTATGCCTTTAGTTGGACAATGGATTTGGTCAGGAAGTCGCCAATCGACCAAAGCAGTCATTTCAAGCAACTATTTTCATTGATTTTAAACTCAAACAATCTCCCTGATCCCTAAAAAACTCCTGTTTATTTGGAGTTTAAAAAGTCACTTTATATTTATAAATATGCAGATACTGTATCTGATCCTCTAAATACTAAATATTTTGAAAATAAATTATACATATGTATGTAAATATAAATATCTGGGTATTTTGTTTTCACAGGAATTATTGCAATCCTAGACATCCTACCATTAAAGTAAATTCCTTTTAGTCTATTTTAATTTTTTCAGTGAAGAGTCCTTTGTTCATATAAATACTATCAAGAGTACAAAGCAGATCCACTGAACAACGTTACTGTTCAGTGGGGACCACTAGAGGGGAGCTCATGGGTATCCATGAAGTGCCAGCCTAAGATAAAAATTTCTATAAGATCTTGAATTGTATCTTAAAAGATGCAGGTTTTTTTAATTCTACTTTATAATTTATCTATAGTTGTTTTGATAGAAAAATAATATTTTAATTACTTTTCATCATGAATAACTTCACAGTCAAAAAGCTTCAGGGACAGTGGTCATGCTAACACTGTGGCTGTGAGTGCACACATACCTGCTTCAAGAAGCTGCATGCATACACTTCAAGTTTAAGTAGGGATTGATGTCATCTGTGAGCAGCAGAGGGGAACTGGGGCTGGCAGGAGAAAAACTGAATCAGGATTTTCAAGTTAAGTGCCTACAGGGTACCAGGCAGGCGAACGTGATGCAGAACATGGTCGCAGTGTCACAGATTTGGGGGGTGCTGGCCACTGGAGGATGTGTGCTTCTCCAAAAGGACAAGCTGTTGGAGGCCATTTCTGCCATGTGGCCTGTGAGCTTAGTTCTGCCGGATGGTATAATGTATTTTAAAGAATAGGAAGTCTAAGTTGTTGTAAGAAATCTTATGACATTTTTGGATGTGATTAAGAAACAGAAGCTGCTTTATTTAAGTAAGGGAAGTTCAGGTTTATACCACTTGGGAAGGATGGGAGCAAAGAAAGTTCTTACAGACCCTACAGTTCTCTGTCTTTGGTACTGAGGTGCATTCAGGCATCCTTGGCTAATCTTTGACCCCTTGAGAACCTCTAGCTGTCTCTCATTTGGCAGCCCCAATGCTCCATGAAGCCTGAAGAAGCCACTGTCCGCTGTCTCTACAGCACTGAATCAGGTAATCCTCAGGGGCCTGAGGGTGCTGCTGAGACTTTCATGTTTGCCCTCTGACCTATATGCCCATATGTATGTTGCAGCTGCTCTGGAAGCAACTCAGTTTCTCTTCCTCTGCCTACCTATGTAGTGTGTCTCATGGAAGAGTCTAACACAGAAGTATTTGGAGTAGATGACTCTGGGCAGAGCAGTCCCAGCCTCCTTTCAGTGTTCAGAGAGGGCCTTAGATAGGGGTGTCAGTGATGCCAAATGGACCACAGACAATCCACAATCCAGCCCACTCCTAGACTTTGTGTTTTGACAAATAATTCAAATTTTAAACATTATGCTGGGGAACACTGTATGTTCCAAAAAAAAAGAAACAAGACATGTGTGGGCCAGAGGTGCCTATGGTCAGCTGGACAGGAGCAAAGGCTGGAAGCACAGTACCTAGGACAGGGAGGAAAGGCATCAAGAGGCAGGGCTGGTTCAGAAGAGATAGGAAACACTAAGTCAGTTTGATTGAATTATGGATATGGCTAAGGGCTAGCTTCTTGAATCCATTTTGCTCCCCTTTCTCTAACTCCCATATCTCTGAAAAATAGTGGAGCAACTATCTTTTTCCCATCTTTGTGATTTCTGTTCATTTGAAGAAAGTCCTAGACATCAGAATGTATAAAATCCTGTTGACTGAATGTGGTGGAGGGTGAGGTCTTAGCACAGAATGATGAGCTTCCTATTTTTTTTATTAAATACTAAATAACAGAATGTTTTTGTAGAAGAAGAAAAGATTTAAGATTTACCTGGGAAGACATGTTATGTTTATGTTTATTAGGAAAGTGACGGAAGACTGGAGTCTCAGGAAAATGAAACACTTGTGGCTCCTCCTGACCTCATCACCCTTACCCACTGTGTAGATGGATGAGGAAGGAGCCTAATTTAGACTTAAGTTTAAAAATGGCAACTTTGTCTTAAGTCTAGTAATCAACATTTTTTCTTCTGATTCTGTAAAAAACAATTGTTTAGTTTCATTTTAGAAGCTTAAATCAAATCTAACTAAAAATTTCAGCAAGAGCAGTACAAGACAGGAAGCATCTGTAAACTAAGATTTCCACATCACCTGTATCAAGATTGACAAATGCAATCAGCTTTTTACTTCTTGGTATTAAGTTAGCTGTTTCCAGTCATGAAGTAGAGTTTGACACCCTCAGCCACACACCTGCCAAATAAATTGCCAAAGTGTAGGGCCACTAAAATACATGCCAGATACAGTGATTTTTATCTCACAAAGACTCACTAATGCTTTTTAATTCAGCAATACCTCTGGCCAGAGAAGCTTTTGATTCTTCTTAAAGAATCACATGGATCATAAGGTGCTAATGAAACCTCCAGCTGTTCTGGTGTGAGCTTGTGGGCTCCCTGGAGTTGTGGAGATGTGGTTTGTGAGCCATGCAGACTGTTTTTTCAGTGTCATTACTGTTTCCCTGGCACGATGTCACCTTTTCTAATTCCCTACAGGCAGGACACCTCTGGCAGTACAGATGCAGTGGGCTGGTGGGTCACCCCACCTTCATGGGGCTGTGCTTGATCCAAGGAGGGGGGGGGTCCCTTTTTCTGTTGAAAACCTCTTGGAAAGAATTCCCATGTAGGATGAAATCCATATAATTCTGTAACTTTTGCTGGTGATATTTATATTTTTACTAATGTGTTGGAGGGCATTGTAGTACCATGGAAAGAGAACTCTTTTCAACTTGCTAGCCCTGTGCTCCTTGTCACTTAGAAGCTATGATGTGGCATTAACCATTGGTGCCAAAACCTGCATCAAAAATGGAAGAAACAAGAATGGGCTCACAGGGTTGTTGTGAGAATAAAATTATATAACTTATGTGAAAATATGTTTTAAACTAAAACTAAATGTCATTTGTACTCTTTCACTTCTGTTTAATTAATTTTCCTGGTCAGCACTTTGATTGTATTGAGATGTTTGTCTCTTCTGAAATTCTGCAGGTAGAATCTGGTTACTTTTTAGAATAAAAATATCATGATTTTTAATTGAGGCTATAAATATAAATGTGTATAGTGAATATGAAATATCCTGTTCTATGTTTTTCCTTGAACAAATGCAGAGCACACTGATAGACTGGACATGGTATTTCAATGAGCACATTACATAAGTTATTTCAGTGACAAATAAGTGGCCTCAAGTTTTCTATTAAGTTAATAATATAGTAGACACTAGTGAATGTGAACTTTTATGGCTTATTTGTTTTTGTGGAACCAGGTTGATTTTGATTTTTCCCCCCAAATTTACTTGTGGCTTAAGTCAGAGCAAGTTAATATAATGGACATAAGTTTATTAATATGTATTGTATATTGGAAGCCACTGTCAAACTACAAATGTGTATGCTGGATTTACCCTATTTGCCAAAACTCAGAGAGTTCATTTGTTTTCCTTTGCTTCTGACTTCAATATTAACTTTCATAATTGAATGACACTTCTAGCCCCTCTCATCCAAACAAAAACAATTACCTTATGATTTAACTAAATATAAGGTAAAAGCAAGGAGATTTTTAGTGAACTCCCCACAATTTAAAGAAAACCAAGGTTTTAAACTCACTAATATGAAACTTGAGTCTCCATAATTTTGAATGTTCTATAATGATGTTAAGAAGAATGTCTATGAAAATAATTTACTGACTATTGCCCTGTTAACCACATAATATTGTACATAAAATTTTAGAGATTTCTTTAGAAAAAACTAACAACTATATTTTTGAATATTTTACTTTAGAGAAGCAAGAAAGTTTTTCCTTACCTACTAGATCCTTATATATTATTTAATTCAAATACTTAAATTTTATCTCTTTACTTTCAGTTTGTTGTCCCCCCACCCCCAAATTCCTGAAGACTGATAATATAATAACATCTCCTGGTGTATTTTTTCAAACTCTGAGATCAAAATAAGCTTATGGAAATATTTTGCAATCTAATAATAGCAAACACCTTCACTTGTTTGTTTTATGGGTTGTGCAGTGTTCTAAGACCTTAACTTCATTTAAGCCTCACAGCTGCCCTACAGGATGCATGCTATCGATGTTCTCCTCTTCTCCCTCTTTAGAAGTATGATCTATTTTGAAAATAATTTAAATAGTATTTTATTCATCCATATTCTCCCCCAAAAAGGGCGTATGAAGTTATAACAATGAAGTTCAGAGGACAAAGTCACTTGGAGGCCAAGTAAAAATGGTTTTTGTCAAACTGAAAGTTTGCTTGATTCCCAGAACTCTTCCCTGGGGTTCATATTCTCAGGGCTTAGACACTCCCTGAGATGGTTTCTGAGCAGCATTGCATTGTCTTTCTTCCATTTCCTGCGACCTGCAGCCTGTCCTGAAGCAGTATTTCAAAGGGCTCACTACGGAAGCCACTCCTAAGCCATTTTTGCCCCCTGACATTTCAAGGAAGGTTCTGTTGGTGTTACCTCTAAGTTTATTGTAAAGGCATTCCCTGTACTCACCCTCCTTCACATATAAAGAAGAGGAAGCTTGAATAAGGTCCTGTGGTTTAATGGTCATGAAGTGATGGCCTTTGATAAAAAAATCGTTGCCAAGTGAGTTTTTGCTTAAAGCAGCATTTTTCAGTTATGTTTAGGCACGATGATCAGAAGACATTTTAAAATTTTGTGCATGAATTACTTTTTGTCCTAGGTTCCAAAAAGTGAAACTGGGACTTTTCAAATAAACAGAAGCTCTTGATGCTTTTGAGAAGCTCTTGAAAAGATCTAATCAGTCAGATAACTCTACAGCAGAGGAACTAGATGTTTGGGAATAGGTGTGATCTGTTGGATCACTGATACTTCCAGCTGAATCTTGCCTGGACACAGGATCAATCTAAATGCATTGCTGGTTGTTGTTCAACATAACTTTGCTTATATTTTATAACGCAATTTTATGCAGTTATGGAGCTTTGCATTAAAACCTCAAGAAGCACTGGCATTCAGTTGAATACTCCTCAGTTCAGGTTGTTTCAGAATATGTGATGCTGTAATACTGCTTTGTAGCTGCTTTCAGACTTCTGTGGGATTGTGTGGGTCAGACAATTCTGTCTGGTCCACAGGCTAGAAGAAGAAGTCTGATTTTTAAGTCCCCTTCCACCCAGACACTGTCACACAGGATTAGAGTGTATTTTGGTTTGCAACGTTTTGATTCAGAGTTATACGTTTTGGCTGCCAATTTCAGAAACAAAACCAAATCTTGATTAAAGAAAGTGGACCATTTAATGGCACTTCCTCACTCATGACAAGGCATTGGAACTAAATCTCACTTCTTTTTCTCCATTTCCTGGCCCTGCTTTTCTCTGTATGGTTTTCATTCTTAGTCAAGCTGTTTCTTTCCAAATGATGTTGCATGGTGGTTCTATGCTAATAGGTTTAGACTTGGTGATCCCCATTAAAAAATGACCTCTTTTTCCACTAGCTCTAACGGAAGTCCTAGAGACTTCTTACTGGGATTCCAGTATGGACCATTCATTATGTCTGGATGGGAGTGAGGGGGATGGGGAATGACCTAATTGGCCAAACCATTCTAGGTCATATATAAGACTGCAATGTATAATCAACCACTTCTCAACTATATAAACTGTATAGGAGGAGAGTGCTCCCCCAAAAGAGGAGGTACAATTATACTACAGCTACATACCACCCCAAGACCTCAGTGGTTTCCAAAAACAAAGTTTAGTTTCTTCTTATCCCTATATGTCCACTGAAGTTTGGCTGCAGCCCTGCTCTGAAGCCTCTTCTTTGTGGGCCAGGCTGATGAGTTAGCCCATAACTGGGAATTAACTTCCCAGTTATGGGTAGAGGGAGAGGGATGGTGGCCCACAGAGTGGCTCTTAAAGCTTTTGCTCAGAAGTGTCACTCTTCTCTTATACATCTGGGCAAGCAAGTCACAAAGTGAAGCTTGATGTTGGTGCAATGAGTCATGTGATCCTCCTGCAGTTGGGCCTTATAGGGCTGTATCCAAGACAGTCAGAATGGTAGCTAGATATGCCCAGCTGTCCGAGAGAAGCTCCCCCACAGCCCCTGGGGTATTGGGCTGAATGATGGCCCAGACACTCACCACACTCAATTGCAATGGACTCTCCAGCCAGTCAGGTCTGGAGCCTACCCTTGAAAGGGAGGTAGACCATGTGGGGTGAAAGTACCTGGTATCTTGTCAGTAAGGAGCAGCTTAGAAAGGGTGATAGGTAGCCATAGAAAAGATGGTGAGCATAGCCTTTAGACATCTGAAGGGTTTTCATAATCAAAATGGGGTAGGTCTGCTGTCTATGACCTGTGGGATAGAATCAGAGTTAGGTAATGGGAAAGAGAGCCACTATTCTGAGATGGAGTACCATCTTGGAAGATCTGAAGTTCCCTCTTAGAGGAGGCTGGTGAGTGGGAGGGATTCAGAAGTTGGCCAAGAAGTTAAGCTATAATAGATGCCTTTTAGGAACGTTTCCATATTGAGAAATTTGTCTTTGGTCCATGATAGTTGATTAATTATTAAACTTTATGAGTACTTATTCAGGACTTGAAAGGCTGAAAAAAAGAATTTTAAAGTGCATGCCAGGTACTGTAAATCCTACAGTATTTCCTGCGACTGGCAACTTATACTCACTAATGAACTCAACTTGTCTTCATGGAGCTACTCTGATGTGGGTCCTGAGAGCCCCCTGTTGCAAAAGGAAAGGAGAGAGAATGGAGAGACTGACATTTTCTGTGGCAGGTTAAGTGAATTTGGACTCCCTCAAAGTCACAAACCCAGTGTGAACATTTGGTTTACTTAGATATTTCCAGAAATATTTTCAGTTGCTGCCCTCAGAAAATGGCTGCTTGAGGAAAGATAATTCTCTAAATAGATATTGTGGGAGGTAAAAAGCACTGGCAGTAACCTTGGAAATCTCCAGATTTGCATATCACAGATTAGAAAGCAGAAATTCAGGGAAGTGAGAAGACCATCTGAATTTTATACATCGGTTGGTCCCAGGGTCAAACTGAATCCTCAGCCAACTGCTATTTTGACCCTCATCATCTGCCAGTGACCACTTAGACATATTAGACCTAGGTCTAGTTTGTGAATGACAACATCAAAATTGATCTCCTTTCACTACTTTTGTTCCTGAATCCTGATTATATTTATAGTTCATTGGCAATGTTCTAGATATCTATAGAATGGTGAGGCAATTATGCATATAATTTGAACCCAATACCCCCTTACTGTTTAAAATAAGAAGAACATGGGGTCCAATTTTGTCCTATACAAGTCCATAAGGACCTTCTTGGTTCCAGGTCACAGCTGTCTAACTGAGACTACTTCAGACAAAGAGAAGAAAGTTCTGGAATATTTTATGATTGCAGGAAATCAGAAATACAGTTGGCATCAGGGAAATTGGAATCGGGAATTCCAATGGCCCCAAATTCACCTTTTATTTTGCATATATTTACTTCTTCCTGTGGACAAACGTGTTAGATCAGTGCCCTTTATTTGCAAATCTAGAAACTTAGCTGATGAAACCCCAATTCACTGCACTTCCCAGTTTTGCCACTGGGGAGGGATTGAACCTATTTTCCCAGTAGCAATTCAAACCCCAGGGAATGACTCTCAGGGAATGACTCTAACTGGTGGTGTTCTGTAGGTTAGGGGTCTGCCTCAGACCAGTTATCTCTGGCTGGGGCTAAGTTGTACTGGGATTGGGACAATTACTAGGAAGAAACGTTGGGGAGAGGTCTGAGCGAGATAATACCCCAAACAAAAAATTCTGATTTCAGAAGATGAGAGGAGAAATATGGAAGCAAGCTATAGATTTCGATCACATAATGGATTCCATGGAATTGTTCAACTGTGGTTTTGGATAAAGAGGCTATATATTTTATAACCTTCATATTTAGTAATTGATGTTTAAATTAATTATATGTACAACCCATAATATTTAGTAAAACTTGAAGGCTTTTGAAGTTTGATTTTTATGCCTTTGAAAAGTTTTATTTTAAATATCAAAGAGATTTTTATCTGTCAATAGAGATGGAGACATGACTTGCAAGGTCCATTTACTCAGAATCCATCCAACATGCCAATGTGCTGACAATGTTGTCATTTAGAATTTGAAATTTTTAAAAAAATCCTAATAAATAAAGAACACTGTTTCATGTGAGCGAGGCCTAAACAAAGTGGAGACTACATACTGTAAAATGAAAACCTTAACTGTTTTGTGGTTATCCTTTTATAATAATTGGCATCTTCATTTTGTTTTACTGAGGACTTACAATACAACAATGATTTTCTAAGAAAGGGCATAGAACAACTATAATCCCTCCATCACATTTGTGCCATGAGTCTAGAAAAAAATACTGAGCAAAAATAGGTAAAGCAAAGGGTAGGTGTCAAGGAATTGAAAAGGATATGGCTTTTATTGAAAAAGACAAATGCTTGTAATATTTTTTATTTAATTTAAAAACATGTTGATGTTTGGTTTTACATTTGATAGCTTATAATTAGGATACTGAGTATGAGGGTTTGTGTGTCCTAGAAAACTAGCACTGGAATCCCAGAGGCCTTCTGTTACACAGGCCTCTACATGGATGTTTCCTCAGGGTTATATCAATGTAGCACTTTTTATAGTGACCCAACAGTAAAATGACCAACCCAACTTATCTTAAATATTTTAGGAAACTCTTTGTGGGGGTGTAAACACTAAACATCATCATTATTTTGGAACTTTTTGGGGAAAATATATATTTTTTAATTTAAAAAATTTCAACAACTCTATGTATTTTAAAAATTATTTACATTAATATTTTGGCAGCTTTTTTTCTTACTGGTACATAAAAATAGTGTGCTTTATAATTGATGGTCTTTTGTATAAAATAATACAAGGAGGAGAGGATTTGCTGAAAACAGGCATTTTAACATTTTTCTACAACTTTAACAGAGCCACTTCCATTTTTTCCTTTTTTATTGTATTTTTATTACCATTTAGTCCTCTTATATCCCCTGAAATTATCACACTGTTGTCCATGCCCATGAGTCCTTTCTCCTTTTGCTCAATTCCTTTACCCCCTAACTTCCCCCAACCCCCCTTAGCTATTATCCTACTCTCCATCTTTTAGTCTTTCTCTCTTTTGCCTGTTAGTTCAGTTTGTTCATTAGATTCCATATATTAGTGAAATGATATGGTATTTATCTTTCTCTGACTGGCTTATTTCACTTAGCATAATGTTCTCCAGGTCCATACATACTGTTGCAAAAGGTGAAATTGTCTTCTTTTTAATGACTGAATAGTATTCTATTGTGTAAATGTCCCATAGTTGTTTTTTCCACTGATCTACTGATGGACACTTGGACTGCTTTTATATCTTGGCAATTCTAAATAATGCTGCAATAAATATAGTGGTGCTTATGTTTTTTTTCAAATTACTGTTCTGGGGTCCTTTGGATATATTCCCAGAAGTGGGATAACTAGGTCAAAAGGAAGATCCATTTGTAATATTTTGAGGTATCTCCACACTGCTTTCCACAGTGGCTGCACCAGTCTGCATTCCCACCAACAGTGCACTAGGGTTCCCCTTTCTCTACATTCTTGCCAGCACTTGTTGTTTGTCAATTTATTGATGATAGCTATTCTGATAGGTGTGAGATGATATCTCATTGTGGTTTTAATTTTCAGGGCTTCCTGGGGACATAGAGGATTCATGGAACAGGACATGCAGCTGCTCCCAGAGCCTCAGGATTGCCTTGATCAAGTCCCTAGTCTTTAAAGGGATCTAGAAGTCACTAGGAACTTTCTTGAGGATTAGGGAAAGTCACAAGAGGGCTTGGTTTGGCTAAGTTGGGAGAAACCCTAAATGGGCTTGCACAGGATGAACCTAACCTGGGGTAGGGGTCCCACTTAGCCTTGGGGAGGTTTGTGAAGAGTCTGAATCAAACCTAGACCCTATGGGACTCCTAGACCCCTGGGAATGAGTCGATCATTATATATTTTCCAAAATTACATCTTCAGATAGAAGGCCATCTCATTCCTAGTGAACTCTTAAGTTTACTATGGCCACTTGAGACTAAGTTGGTTCTATCTACCCACCTTTGTATCACCCCGGGATTCCCAAGGCACTTGTTAGAGCAATACACAAGTGAAAATGAGGTGAACAGTGACCCTGGAAAAAATTAAAGAGGGCATCATGATATATAAGGAAACGCCTTTTGATATGGTATAAACTGAAATTCTCACTGGGCAGGGAAGATTTTTAAAATGCTGCTGTCCTTGATATTTATGATGGAAACTGATTAAAAAGTTCCAGCCAGTTAGCTCATCTAAATCATTACTTTAATTTTAATGACATTTGACTCTATTAGATGAATATTTTTGTGATAATGAATTATACTTTTTTTTACAGCACTCAATTGAAGGAAAAAATCAAAGAAGCAATCATTTGAAATATCAGTTGTTTTAGCAAGACAACCAAATGATTGTGGATTTAGGGCAATGATATATTTAATTAAAAATCTAATTTTTTTGACTAATTATGGAAACTCTCTTCCAAGTCTACACTTTTCAATCTTCCCTGCAGAGCAAGATGCAAATTAATGTACAGGACAAGGAGGAAAAAATGGTCAGTGTTTTGATGGTTCAACTTTCCATTTTATCCATATCTATTGGAAGCTTTATATTGATTCATTTAAAATACTCTTAATGTCCTTAATGTAAAAATAATTAGAAGTTTTATTATGATGAAAGAAATCATAAATAAAGGCAAGTGATAAACCAGCAGAAAACATTTATAATTTATTTAACTAACAAAGGTTTGCTCTCTAAAAATATGACAGTATAAAAATTCAGGTGGAATAAAAGATAAATAATCAACAAAAATAGAAAATTATATATATCAACAACTTACAAAAGAAGTAAAAATTACCAGTGTCATAGAAAAATAAAATACTAATTAATGATAAAAATATAAATTAAAATGATAAGAAGATTCTACACTTCATGTCTTGAAAAAATAAATGGTGAACTGAATGGACTGATTTGGCTGCTGAAGGTACATATAACAAGGAACTTCTATGTGGAATGTATGTTTTCCAACTTTTTTTGAGGAAAGTTGGGTATTATCTATCAAAATTTTAAATATGCCCATTTTATTTTCTAGTAGGATGTTACCCTGTAGTAATACAGGTGCAAATAAGCAGAGATGTGTGCAAGATTATTGAATGCAGGCCTGAGACCTAAAGTCCAGTCTAGGGGGTTGTTACATAACACATGGTAACTGTGGAAACTATGTAGTATTTTAAAGAAGAGATACACAATACATATGTATGTACTGACATAATAAATAGATTGTTTACTTAAAATGGCAATTTACAGAACATTGTCAATAATATGTTCTTGCTTTTGTAAAAAAAGAAACTGATTTGGAAAAATACACACTCAAAGTTAATTAATACTTTTGAGGAATGGAAGTCAAAGTAAAGGGTGGTGGGAAATTTTTTAATTTTATGAATTTTTTAATGTTTAGAAATTTTATAAAGAGTTATTACTTTGTAAGAAAAAATTAGAAAATTGGAAAATAAAAAACATAAGAACAGTAAAAGATTGCCCATATAATTTTACCACCTATGGAATAACACTCTCATATTATCACAGAGGTGGGCAAAAGTAGGTTAATAATAATAAATAATGTAATAATAAATAAATAATATAAGAGAAAACTGTTTCCTGTACTCACAACAATAAACCTACTTTTGCCTACTTCTGCATGTATTTCCACATGTCTTTGTATGTATCTTGATTTCAAATTTTCCCATGTATCAATATTTTTGGAAAAACATGTTTAATAATGGTTTTGTGATATCTCATCCCAGAGTAACAATATTAATTTAATTATTCTATTGTTGGATATTAACTTGTTTCTAATTTCTAAGTCTTACAAATAATGTTGAGATTGCCATCCTGATACATAAATCTATGCTTGTGTCTCTGATTATTTCCTTAAAGTAATTCCTAGAAGTAAGTTAACTATATTAAGCAACATAAGCATTAATTATTAATTTTTATAATATAATTAGTGTATTTTAACTTAAAAATGACAAATTAAGATAGTTTTTATATAAGACCACCAGGTAAGAAATAAAAGGCTTACATTTTCCCTTTGTTACCAATATGTAGCATTTTAAATAAGGACAAACAGAGAAGTTCACAGATGTCTTCAGAAAGCAGCCAAGTGGGCAAACTCTTTCTGACCTAGGAATATTCATCTACCGTGAAATAGTATTTCCAAGCAAAATCAAGTATTTAATAACAATTACTCTTTCTAATGGGTAAACAAAAGTGTTTATAAGAATAAATTATTTATTCATGTTAAAATGGACTGAAGTGGATTTGGAATGAAACTAGCAGAGAGGAAGGATCAGGTGAAGATTACATTTGGTGGAGAGCTGGCTGTCTTTCTCTTAAATAGCTCTTGCTCTCCTCACACTGTAAACCAGTTCTGGCCAAACTCTTTTTTTTTTTTTTTGTCAGAGGGCTCCCAGCTCAGTGCTGGCTCTGTACTAAATTCTGAACTTGATTCCTCTGTGGCTGGGATCAGCACATCTTTTCTGTGTAGGCTGGACACTAAATACTTCAGACTCTGTGTACCACACAGGCTCTGTTGCAACCACCCAATTCTGCTATCATATCACAAAGCAGCTGTAGACAAGGTTTTCAAGAATGAGTGTGGCTGTATGGCCATAAAAATTTTTATATGGACACTGAAATTTGACTTTCATTTAACTCTCATATTTTATGAAATAGCCTTCTTTTGACTTTTCCCCAATGACTTAAAATTATAAAAGCCATTCTTGGCTTGGGGGAAGGATTTGGTCCACAGGATGTAGTTTGCTGACACCTGTTCACAGAAAATGGGGAGAGAACTATTTCCAAGGAAAGGATAAAATTGCCTCATATAAAAAATAAATGTCCTGTGCTGGAGACAGACTTAACTCATTTGCTATTTTTGTCTGACAGTGTCCTAGGGGAAACATATTGACTTGAGATGTTTAAATTTTTCTTAGACAAAGCAAGTGAAAATCTGCCTCCAGCTCTCATCTCCTGGGGTGGGGTGTGGAGGTGGGGCAGAAGCAAGTTCCCAATTTTGCTGGCATTGGCAACAGGAAACACAGGAGAGGGATGCTTCTTATGTTAGTTTGTTCTTCATGAATTATATAGGTGACATACTGCTGCTGCCACTCTCCTAAAGTCTTCCTCCTCTCAAGTTTTCAGATATACTTCATTTGGAGGACAAGAGGTAGCGAGGGGAGGGCAAAAGACAGGAAAGAAAGCATACATTTAAGAAGTTACATTTTAAAGGTAGTCTACTTCCTGTTTCCCTGGAAAATCCTTACTGAAAAGAACTGGAAATGGCCACATAGAGGGCTCAGTAAAGTTTCTTCATTTTATCGATGAGGAAATTGAAATGCAGTAACATAGAGATGCATGTCTCAGGTTACCCATCCCACTTGTGGCAGATCAGGTCTGGACCTTAGAATTCAGACTCTTGTATTCCTGCTCTGGACTTCCTCCACTTTGGACAGCATTCAGCATTTAAAACCAAGCAGATATTGTAGAGGCCAATGAAATGGTATTTGATGGCAGGACTGAAACATAGTGCCTGGATTCCAAGCGGTCTGTTTGGTGGGCAGACTTGGTTGGACAAAGGGCACCGTGGTCCCTCTCTTGTGGCTGCTTCACCTCAGCCACACACCGGAAGCCTTGGGGTGCCTCAGACACTGAACAGCTCAGGAGATCTGCCACTGCCCAGTGCCTTGGGGATCAAAACAAGAGACCCACATTGGCTTGCTGGCTTAGAGAATGTGAATCATTTTAGGACAAGTTCCCTTTTATCTAGCTCTGCATCCTTGGAGTTGGGAGGGAACACTGGGGCAAAGCTCCATTGCCCCATGGTCTTTCATTCAGCATGAAAACAAGAAAGGCTTTTCCACGTTGAATTTGGAAGGATTGACGTTTCTCCCTGATGGAATATGAGTTTAATTTATAGTCTTCTCCTTCAACTAACTACAAGTAAACTAAAGGCCTTACTGAACAGATGGGCCTGAGTATTATTTTTGGAAGTCATGGAGTCAAGTAAAGGGAAAAGGAGACCAATTCATTTCTCTTTCTCCCTTAGTCTGCTACAGAGGGTTTCAACTATTTTAGACTAAATCTTTTGAATTAGTTGACATCCTGATTTAAGATTCAGGGATTATATGAAAGTGGGTTCATGTTGAGGTTATTAACTTTTATTAACTACAAAACAGGATATGCCTGTTTCTTTCCCACTTCTTTTTCATTCTTGGTATGAATAATTTTCACTAGTATGTGAGTTACATATTCTGTATTATTCAAAATATATCTTTAATCACATATTGAATTAATTTTAAAATGGAAGGGGAACAATGGTGTGGGATGGAGTAAATAAGGGTAAGAGTTGATACTGACCAGAGTTCTAATTTAGTTCTGACCTGGAGCAAGTCTCTTCGCCTCACTGAGAATCAATGTCCTCACTTTTAAAATGAAAGCCATCTAGTTCAAATATGCTGTGATTCCAAAACAATCAAGTCAGGGCATTTTTCTTTTTAAGTAGTTTGTATCTCCTGTCATTGCAAGGAAAAAAAAATTTTTTTTCTTGTTGGACCCAGGAGAAAGGGAAGGAAACCAATGTCTAGACTTCAACTCCAGGACTGAGTAGGTTTATATTTTTATTTTTTATCTACAGGGGGAAAGGCATGGCTGCTCTTCCACGAATCTACACAGTTAGCAGCCATTTTAACTTACTTCACACAACAGACTTGAGAGTCTCTTTCCTTCTCAGAAGCACACAGCCAGTTTCTCCTTGGCATGGACAGAAGTTCCTCTGTGGAGCTGTGAGCATATGTAGTGGGCAGGAACCAGAGCAGACCCTCTACCACCTCCAAGTAAAAGGCCACATGGTAGTTTACACTAATTGGGCCTGTGACTCCCTTCCAATGGATGGTTTCAGAGTTTTCAGAAGCACTGATGGAGCCCCTGAGACAGTTTTCAGTCAAGGCATCCCTGTGGTGCTTCCTGTGACGTTTTATTAAGTGTTTCTAAATTTGCAGACTCATGTTTACAAAAAAGAGACATTTTTATGAGAACTGGAAGATGATCTCAGGCAATGTTTAAAGATATTTTATAATTTATGTAGAATAATTATCCAGCTCCTGTTTTTCTTTCCTGTTTAGAATCTATGCAGAAAAATTGAGAATGAATGTCATCACATTATTAAGAGAAGCAAAGAACAGCTGGAGTTAGCTAGGAAGCACTGGGGTATCTGATTTTTTAACTAATTAATTAATTAGTTATTTAATTAATTTATAGAGAGAGTGGCAAGGGACGGAGAAAGAGGGGTAGAGAAACATGGATGCAAGAGAGAAACACCAATCATACATTGCCTCTCATATACACCCTGACAAGGACCAAACCCATAACCTAGGTGACTTTTCCCTTTGCTGGACAATGACCAAACAATTGAGCCACAATGGTCAGGGCAGGGTTTCTGTTTTCATAAGATAAATGACAGGGCTTTTGAGCATCTGCAGAAATAAATTGATTTGGAGTGTTACTGATATGTTGCTGTTACCTCTGGGCACTTACAACTGTCTGCCTCTCCTGTATTTTTGCACTAGGTCTTTAAGAGAAGGAAACTTTCTTTACACATGGAGGCCTGTAAAATCATAGAAAAGTCATCAATTTGGAGTCGAAGGCCTGGGTTTCAATCCTACTAATGCAACTTTCTCTCTGTATGACTTTATGAAAGTCACTTTGCCACAGATTTTTCAACTATAAAACTTTAATAATAAACGGCTACCCTAGTGGTATGGGAGGGTTAATTATTATATGCATGTGAAAGTTTGAACACAAAAGAATTTATCAAATTATAAGAGTGGAAGAGTTAAATTATTTTAACTATCTGATACACTAGAATTATATTCCTGTACATTTAACATTCTGTCAGTTAATACCCATTTACTGAGTATTTATAATACACTACATTTTGTGACAGGTGTTTGGTGTTTTGGGTAAACAAAAATGATACATTATTTTGGACTTCTGGCCAATATGGAGTCTTAGGTAGACACACTTCACTTCCTTCCACAAGCATGAGAAGGATTACATCTACTTCAAAACAAAAAACAACCAGAACTACCAGAAACTTGAACTGCATAGAAGTCCAGCCAATGAAGATATAAAGAAGTAATACTAATCTAAATGGGTAGGAGGGTGGAGAGGACATGCTGTAGTGGTGGCAGCGGTGGCAGCAAGGCAGTGGCTGTGGCTGGCCAGTGGAAAGAGCAGTCACACATTATAAAAGCTGGGAGGAACACCTGGGGAGCAATTCCAGTCCCAGGCCAGACCATACAGCTCACAGTTCCAGCACAGGGAAAATAAAGCTTCATTGCTTCTGGCTGTGAAAACCAGTAGGGGTTGGGGTGGCAGTAAGATACTACCCATCTCTCAGGAGAGTCTGTTTAGAGGGCCCCCATGATCCTAGAATGCATGCAAACCTACCTACTCTGGGAACCATCACCAAGACAACAGCTAGAGGGACACCAGTAGCATAGGGAAGCAGGTGAAATGACTGGAAAAGGCGTGAGTGCCAAGCAAGTGGCATTGTTTCCCTTCTGACCCCGCCCCAACAGACAGTGCTACAAAGTGGTGAAATGGGTCAGTCCACACTGATGAATACCTAAGGCTCTGCCCCTTACAATGTAACAGGTATGGCAGTTCTACCTAATTCACAGAGGAAAACCCAGGAGGCTGTCAAGTTGAAGAGGCAGAGAAGTGTGGCCCCAAGGAGGGAGCAGATCAAGGCTCCAGAGGGAGACCTAAGTGAGGAGGAGATAACCAAACTAACATGCAGAGTTCAAAAACACTCATGATAAAGATGCTCACAGAAATGACTGAGTATGGTAAATGCATAAGGGAAGAAGTGAAGTCTATACTAAGTGAAATGAAGGAAAAGCCACATGAAACCAATGGTGAGGGGAAGGAAGCTGAGATTCAAATCAATGATTTGGAACATAAGGAAGAAATAAACACTCAACCAGTACAGAATGAAGAAACAATAATTGAAAAACAAATGGCAAGAGGCTTAGGAACCTCTGGAACAACTTTAAGCATACCAATATCTGAATCATAGGGGTGCCAGAAGGAGAAGAGGAAGAGCAAGAAATTGAAAACTCACATGAAAAACTAATGAACAAAAACTTCCCTAAGTTGGTGAAGGAAATAGATATACAAGTCAAGGAAGCACAGAGAGTCCCAAACAAGTTGGACCCAAAGAGGACCACCCCAAGACAAATAATAATTGAAATGCTAAAGGCTAAAGATAAAGAGAGAATCTTAAAAGAAGAAAGAGAAGAGAGCTACCTACCCATAAAACTGTCAGCTGATTTCTCAAAAGGAACTTTGCAGGCAAGAAAGGACTGGCAAGAAATATTCAAAGTGATAAAAAGCAAGGACATACAACCAAGATTACTCTATCCAGCAAAGCTATCATTTAGAATAAAAGGGCAGATGAAGTTCTTCCCAGACAAGGTAAAGCTAAAGGAGTTCATCATCACCAAGTCATTACTACATGAAATATTAAAGGGACTTATTTAAGAAAAAGATCAAAACTATGAACATTAAAAAGGCAACAAACTCACAACTATCAAAACAATTGGATATCAAAGAAAACTAAACAAACAACTAGAACAGGAACAGATCATACATATGGAGATCATTTGGAGGACTAGCAACTGAGGGGGAAAGGGAAGAATGGGAAAAAAGATGCAGAGATGGAAAGCATAATTGGTAGGTACAAAATAGACAGGGGGACATTAGGAATAGTAAAGTAAATGGAGAAACCAAAGAACTTCTTTGCATGGACATGGACACGAACTAAGGGAGGGGGGAACTGCTGGAGGGAAGTGAGGTACTGGGCAGAGGAGGGCAAAGGGGAAAATAATTGGAATAACTGTAATAGCATAATCAATAAAATATACTTAAAATGATATGTTATTTACCTTCATGGTACTTACAATCAGAAAGAAGCCTTTTATTTAGTCCTGTAATGGTAAAGATTAAATAATTTTGAGTTATCTTTAAGGTAGTTTAAGATATTGAGTGAACAGAGTTGATATTGCAAGAAATCCATTTTTTTTTTTTTTTGCTTCTACTCAGAAGCAGTAAAGAGAGAATTTCATAGAAGAAAATATCTCTTGCCCCAAAATTAAGTTGATATAATCTGCTTACATCATCAGAACAAGTCTTTTTTTCTTCCTGGTGAATTTATCTTGTCTTTAGATTAAACCATATTCAGTTATTGTTTGTTCATTAAGTTGTATACATTAAAATGAAGTGATTTTAGGACTGCTTCAAGATCTTCATATTAAATCAACAGTATTTGCCATGGAGGATTCGGTTGGGCACTAGCTTTAGTGGGTGGGTGTGGTTTTGGGGCTATTGCCCCCAAAAGGCAATCCTGCTTTTTTCAGAAGACACATTATTTCTGAAAGTGGCAAGTCACTTTATAGACCATATAGAAAGGATATTGCTTTTCTTTAGGTTACCTAACAATCTACTCTATTATTTTTCCTATGTATCACTGATAAGTAAAGCTACTGAAACTAGAATGTTTCCAGAAATCATGGAGTTTGAAAATCTTCCGAAAACCAAATGGCCCTGACCTCAGACACATTTTATATTGTAACCTCTTAGGCTGGTCTTGGCCCTAGGGTAAGTGAGAATGGTGGTATTAATGTACCCCTTAGACACATATTAAAACAATTTTTCTGATAACAGGTTTTAACAGGGAAAGACAAGAGAAAAATGTGAGATCTGCTACTTTCTCAAAGGATAGGTATGTGGGTATTATGAAGCTGGAAAAAATAGGAATAGGAACTCCATGCACCATACTTTTCTCAGTTCTAACGCTAATTACATAGGCTCAGTTACTAAAAGGCAAGGACTGAACCTCATATGAGAATCTCTTTCCTGGTTTTATATAATCCTTTTTGTCCCAATTTCTTCAAGATTCAAAGTTGAGTCCAAATTGTTCTATCCAGTTAAGTTTATTCTTGGTTGTTAAAAAAAAAAAAAAAAAAAAAAAAGATGTCCAAGTCTTTTCATGAGAATTAGAAAAAAAAAACTGTAGTAGTAATAATTTATTTTTGTGGTTAGAAAAGTAGACTGTTAATTTTAGAAAATATAAAAACAGACTAAAATCTGTAAATAAGAATACAAGTCAATTTTAACTGTACTACTGAGTAATGGCTACTGTTATTTTTATTTCCCCTATCCAAGCTTTTCTTAAATTAATATTTAGATCTCACTTCCGATGACATGTTAATAAAATTAAATCATATGCTATGAAATTTTTGTAATTTTTTGTTCTTTTATAATCTATTATTAAATATTTATCATCAACATGATTTCAAATGGATGAATAGTATTCCATAATATAGATTTTTCTTAATATCTTAAACATTTTCCTGTTGTTATTTCTAATTCTTTGCTTTGATAAATAGTGCTTGAGATGATGTGTTCTTGATCTAGGACCAGAATATGCTCTGTAAATCTCCTTCCTCAAATCTCTTTCTAGAGTCAAGGTAGCAGACAATCTTTTGAAAGCTGCCTTTTTAGTCACCTCTCTGAGTGATAAGCCTGAAACAAAAACCACATTAGCCACACTCTCCAGAGTCCTTTATTGGAATAGTGGCTATATTTCACTAATAGCATGGGTAAAACCACTGGTATACTCATTATGGAACTGGGTGGCAGGACAGACTCTCCTTTAGGAGGTCGTTGATGTGGAAGAAAGACTCCTGTATGGTGTCTGGGTCATGATTCTAACAAGACTTGCTTTGTGCTCTTGAGTTGGGGCTACTGTCTTTGGCAGCTAGTGTACTTTTACTAATCTGATGTTGAAAGCTGAATCAAAGATTGGCTGTTAACAAATTTTTATCCCAGTACTGGGAAGGTATTTGCAATAACAATATGAACAAAACCACACACTTTTGTAGTGTTTGTGATGAGCCAACCATTTCTATATATTCTTGCATCTTTTTAACCCCTCCATTGTCACCCATGAAACAGGTACCCTTTTTATTCCTATGTTATAGATGAGATAACAGGACCAGAAAGATTCATGCCAAATGAGTTGTTGCTAAATGACTTGTTAATTTTTTTGTGTGTATATGTGAAATAAGTTATCAATGTAAACATCACTTATCAATGCCGGAACTCAAAACCTGTCCTTCTTGTAATTTTTTCCATTATACCTATACATTTATTAGGAAATATTTCTTATTTAATTTCAAACAGGGGCTAGAGAGATGGAATTTCATATATGTTAAAATAATAATTCCTGAAGTTCTATATCTGTGGCTTTCTTAAAAAATTTATCTTCCTTACACAAATGTGTGGTCCTATCTTTTAAAGAGGAATGTGCCTGGCAAAGATGTTTTAAAAGGAAGTAGGGGATGTGGTTTTGAAACTCTGATTGGAAAGATAAAATGGTTGTGCATCTATTTTTTGTCCTGTATTTATACTTTAGGCTTATCGGGCAGTTTGCCTAGAAGTAATTGACTTCCCTTGCTCTCTTCCTCTCCCTCCACCCTGCCTCCGGCTACCACTTCAGGTCCAAAATAGGTTTCCATAGTCTTTGGTCAGTCCAGTCAGTTGAAATTGTAAAGCCATTAGACTGTCAAATTTGGTGCATCCCACACTGAGTGGTTGTACATTCACTTTCATTTCCAAGCTTAAAGCCAAATATAAATACCTTTTCACTTTGTTTTTTACACAACAGGTTGTGTTTTTCCATCCCTCCCTCTGTCACCTTACTTCCTTGCCATTTAATCTGGTAGACCAAATTTGGCAGCCAGTTTATCAAAGGTCAGAGGTGATTATTCAATCTCTTCCAGGAAAAGGACACCATTACAAATGCTGTGTAATGGAGAATCAATAGAAAGAAAAATCCTGGCAAGCTGAGCTGAACAAGGGGCACAAACCAACAGTCTTAGCATCAGGACTGTTAAGTTTTTGCTTTGTCTTCCCATCCTTTCTGCTCAGAAGGGCTCTGCCTGGCTGGTCAGTACCTCAAGGCACATTTTAGAAGTTCAAATTAAAATTTTACGCATGCCCTTCCCTGTAATGAGAAGAGGAATTGGAAAATTTCGACATCTTTTGTCATGATTTTATGATCCCTTTTAAGACCATAGTTCATGAGGTCGATAGGTTTTCTTTAAAGGACACAAAATGGTCTGGATTTTTCATCAGAGCCTAAATGGCAGTTGCAATGAGGGGCTAAGTCAAGAAATGCTCCTTGGACAGAGCTGGGTGAGGCATGGCTCACATCTGCAAGCCCTATAGACCAGGAAAGGAAAGGCTCTTTTTCCTCCGTGAGGACCTTTGTAAAGCACTCATTAATCAGATTGAATGTTTGAGGAAATGTACCCTCCGCACCTGGCAATCGTCGTTGGCAGCCGTCCGTCTCGAGAGACGATGGTGTAGCTTCTATCTGCACCGCCGAGAATGGCTGTGCAGTCCGACTCGGGAGTGACGCGGTATCTGTCTCCTCCCGTGTTGAATCGACATCTTGCGATGACGCTGGAGTGTCCTCTCCAGTGAAGCTGAAGCTACAGAGCCTGGGCAGGGTGATATGGAGGGTCTGCTGTTGCCCATGCAGCAGACCCCCCCTCTCTTCGCAGCTGAAGGGTCCAAGGGAAAGACGGAGTCAATACAGCTTGGCTTCAGGTGCGCCGCAGGAGTTGCCGGTGTTGACTACAACGTCAAACCGCCTTAGGGACTCCGGCTCCGGATTTTCTGTCGGGGTTTACTCCCTTAGCCTTTCCCCTGAAGAGGTATGCCGCAAGGCAGCAGAGGTTTTTTGGAGTCAGAGTTTTCCTTCTCTGATGTGCCCTGACTGGAAGATCGAACCAGCGACACTTAGCTCACAGGCCGACGCTCAATCCACTGAGCCAAACCAGCCAGGGTCACTTGGAATTATATATATTATATATAATTGATATATACATATATATCATTGATAAATACATATAATTCTCAATCGTAGACTGGTCAGAAAAGAAATAAAAAAGGAAATTAGAAAATATGTTGAAGTGAATAATAATAAATCATATAAAGTTTGGGAGATGCTGCTTAAGCAGCATTAGAAGAAAATTTATATCTTTAACCATTCATGTAAGGAAAGAAGAGAATTTAAAAGCAATTATCTGACCCATGGACATGTACAGCAATATAGAAATTGACTGAGGGTGAGGAGAGGGTGGGGCTACATGGAGGCAGGAGAAGGGAGAGAAACCGGAGATGACTGTAATAGCATGAACAATAAAAATTTACCAGCAATTATCCGAGTTCTCAGTTTAAAAATCAGGAACGAAAGACAAATTTAACTCAACATAACCAGATGGAAGGCCTTAATAAAGCTATGAGCAGAAATCAATACAATCATAAAACAGAAAAAATATAAATGAAAACAAAACTGGTTCTTTGAAAAAGTAAATAAAACTTATAATCTTATACCTAGAAAGAAGACATCAAAGAGAGATACAACAGAAAATAGCAATATCTGGGATTAAAGAATACATCACTGTAGATCCTGCAAAAATTAAACGGGTAACAGGGATATTGGGCTGCAATTCGTGTGTGTGTGTGTGTGTGTGTGTGTGTCTGGTTTTGTTATCAGGCTAATGCTGACTTTGTAGAAGAAAACAAAGGTAGTGAACTATTTAACATCAGTGTTAGTGGTGGGTACCTTTTTGGATAGGTCCCCTTGATCAAGGGAAACAAAAGCAAAAATAAACAAATGGGCCACCCATGTTGCTTCCATAGCTTGATGAGGGGAATGAAAGAAGGAAAGCAAATGACAGAGGAAAATCTTTAGTGTGATGAAATATTCTGCATTTGAATTGTGATGGTGGTTGTATGCCTACATACAATTGCTAAGATTCATCAAACTGAACACTTGAAATAGGTGAAGTTTATTGTATATAAACAGTATTTCAGCAAAACTAGAATATGGTTTGCAGTCTTAGAGTAGTTGTGTTTGCCTGTGACCCTAGATTCTCTATATCCTAGTCTGAGTACTGTGAATACACTTGTCTTTTCAATTCCAACCTTCTCCCCTTCCTCATCTGGGTAACCCCATCAATTCTAGGGCTTAATATTCTTATGCTATCAGCTCAATAACATGTATCTGTTAGAAAGTGTGATGAAGTTTACAGGGGCTTAACAAGGTGCATAGCACACAGTTAATGTTCTAAACACTAGTTGGTGGTTATTATTCAACAGAAAAGGAATGGCTACCCCACCCCTCATCTTTTAACTTGAAATTCAATTATACAAGCTTGTCTCTTAAAAAATTTCAAAAGTTTTGGCAATCAAAGTACTGTATACATCCTTTTCTCATTATTCTCAGAGTCCTGAGATGGGAAAACATTTTGGGATGTTATGAAGACTGTTAGTAATTCAACACAGAGGCACTGGTCATCCCTGCCTGGGATTCTTATTTCTTGATGAAGTGAATGAATTATTGAACTTAATTTTCTTTTCTGTTGAAAATGCTCAATTACACATTGTGTTCAACAACACGTTTTAAATCTTACTAGGTAGGCCCTCAATGTATTTTGTTAATCATTCTGTTGTCAAAATGAATTAAGATGAATTAAACTCTGAGAGCTAACAGGGGTGGTTATCAACCATTATGTGCATCCACATTACTGGAAATGCTTTTGAAAAATGTATTTGTTGAAGTGCTGCTCTTGGGGATTTGGACTCAGTGGGTGTGGATAGGACTGTCCAGAAGATTCTAACATGAGGCCAGTTGTGATGACCACTGTCCAATAAAGAGGATATACAAATATGCACACATCGTTAACACTAGGCAAACTAACAATTGCTATAACTGATTTATAGACAGTATACTAGGTGAACAGTCCCTATAATAACTAAATAAAACTAGATGTTATTTGTATAGTTACTAGGCTAATTCCCATGGACAGTCCATTTTTCTACACTTCCTGGTCTTAGCAGGGATTAGGCACTGTGCTGGATATTTTTCACTTGTTCCTCCAGATCACTGGCCACCATGTGTGCATTGGGAGGCTGCCCTCTTGGGGCTGAGTTAAGGTGCTTTTCTGTCTTTAGGTTTTTGGATGGGCTTGATTATTAGGAGGTGATGTCAGGAGATCAGAAGGCAGGGGGAGAGAGGACAGGTGCTGCTGGCTCTGCACTGTTGATAACCCTGGGTTCTTCACTATGCTTGGTACCTTTTTATAACCCAGATGATACCACTGAATATAGTCCCTTCATTACACTCTCTTTTGATACCTGATTAGAGTGTATCATCTGTGTTCTGCTAGAACCTTGGTTGACAAGGTTTTCCTTATTTGTAGCTAAGAAAAGGTACATATGATAAAGAAAGCTAAATGGATTATGACAGGCCTCAAAGAATAAAAATATTAAAACACAGCAAAACCTATCAATATAATTTAGAGTTTTCAGTACCTTAAAGGCTTTCATATGAACATTTCTCATTTCTGTACTATAGAAATGAAGGGTTTGTTAATTTAGGAATCCAGTGACTAAAAAGTAACAGAGAATTTTCTGGACTGCACTTTTAAGGAAATGGGCCGTAGCACTTCATTTCATCTAGATTTCCTTAATCAAACAATTACTAGAAGAGTATTAAAATGGAAGCTGTTCATTATTCTGATTGACTTGGAATTTTGCCCTCTCATGTTTATTTCAGGACCTTCTCTGTGTTAAGTCCCTGTGGATACAGGAACTAATAAGACATAGTCTCTGCCTTTAGATACTTACATTTTTTTTTTTGAGGAGAGGAAGAAAGACTTGTAATCAAGTAGTTCAAGTGCTGTGAGTACACAGAGGTCTGTACAGGCCCATAGAAACACAGCCAAAGAAGTGCTTCAGCATCAGGAGTTCAAGAGATGACTTCCGAAGGAGATGCTTGAGCTGATCATGAAGGAAACAGAGGAATCAGTATGTTTTAATACAAAGGTGAAGAGAGAACCAGAAAATAAACAATAACAATGGGGGCTGCCATAGGTGGTTGTGCCTGAGTTTTTGAGCATGCTGGGCAGGTAGTAGGTGAAAGGGTAGGAGAAACAAGAGCATACAGTCTCTGGACCACATATAAAGTCTTCTTATTGCCACACTTGCTTCAGACAGTGGAGAGGTTCCATTTGGAGAAAGATGAAAATGTTATGTGGGTAGACAGAAGCACACATGAAAACCAGATGTGGGGGTTTTATGCACTCTTGATGAAAGGTTTTGGGAAGGGTGAGGAAGAAAAGGTGAGCAAGTGTGATTAGGAGATGTGAAGCAGCACATAAACAAAGTGAGAAACGAATATTCTCAACATTCATAGAAAACACCACAGCATAAAGCCAGTCTCTTATCACTGTGTATATCCAGGTTATAAACTCCTTGAGTATCAACAATCTGTTCCTATTTATTGGCAGAGGAAAAACACTTTAATTATCTAGAGTCAGATAAATATATTTAGACTAAAATGAATACAGACCAAGTGTATTGCTTGGGAGAGAAGGAGGCTTGTGCACATAGGATTCTCCCTATGTAATAAGTAGATTGGCTCTGTGTTAATGTAATCCAAACTCTGACAGTGTACTCAGGGCTGAATATGACACTGAAGGTGGGTTTGGCCCATTTCCTGACATGCCACAGGCAGGACTGGCCACTCATGTATCCAAAACATACAAGACTTGCTCCATTCCCTGAAAGAAATCATGGAGTTTGAGGTACAGTTTTGAATTAAAAATCCTGTTTCTCTTAAATATGACATTTTCATCTTCATCACCACTTCCATTAAAAGAAAACAACTTAAATTATTTATTGGCCTCATTTTTTTTTTATTGTAAGAAAATTGGCTAAAGAAACAGATACATTATCACCACATAAAATCTATCCCTTTCTTCACAATAGTTACAGACAACTTTGTAAATTTGTACTTATTGTTAGGTATTTTATAACACCAGGTTTTTGTCCTATTTATTTTTTCTACTTACTTATCAGTCTCATTAACCTGTTAATACTTTCATATTGATTTTTATATCACTAGAGTAAACAAGATGAAGTTTTTAAATGTTGGCCTTGCATTAATTAAATTTTTATGGTAACTAATCATTTTAATATTTTCCATTGTTGACATATTATCAATTTTCAATTATATGTATATCAGTAAATATATTTTAATGCAATGTCAATCAAATTTAATACAATTTATATTTATTGGTCACTCACTTTATACCAGAACATTGTAGTAGATTCTGGAATGCAAGGGGATAATTGCTTCTGTCCGGGGAATTCACAAGGCTTCAGATCACTACATACCATCAAGGTTTTGATTATGGGAGGTACAGTTTCCCTCCCTCCTCCTCTTCTTTTCTTCCTCCCTTCCTTCCTTCCCAAAGCAGTGCTTGTGTGTGTGTGCTGGTAAACATTATAATTTGATTAATCTTTTAAAATGCTTTCCTATATTTTCACAGTGTCATCTGTTGTTCCATATTTAGCCTTCCATTAATGTCTAGGAAATTGCAGCCTTAATAGAGAAGGGAGGAGGGGACTCAGAGAGAAGGAAGGGTAGAAGATTCACTTCATAATTTACCAAGATAAGAGTATTTGCTCATAGTTTAGGACCAATAAACAGTTTAAAAAACAAAACTTGTATGTACTAAGAACCCTAAGTTGGGGTGAGCAAGAGGAGATAGGGTGAAGACACTTACTCAGCAAATGGGCTTGGGGCTGGATTTCACCAGATACATTCAAAGGGAAAGGCAGAGAAGGAGCATTTCAGGAAATTAGACAGCACATCAAAAGGAATGGAGGAATGAAAATTTTTGGAGTGTTTTGAGCAAGTGAGTGCCTGTTGGGAGTTTGTGGAGTGATGAGGTCTGAGACTGGTGAGGTAGATTGTCCAGATTTTAAGGGGCCTGGAATGTTGTGGGTGAGGGTCAATGTAAGGAAGCAGAAGGAGTCTGAAATTCAAAAGCTGATTAAGCTTTGATTTTTGTTCTATTATCTCCCAGCTACTGACAGTATTTAGTGCAAAATATTAATCCTTTCATGTTCATCTTTAAAATAAAATGACAATTCTTTGTGCGACTTTGTGAAGATGAAAAATAAATTCATGTGTTCATTCTATGATCCATTTATTCCCTTAGCAACTGCTATGTGGAAGCATCTCATTCTAGGGGAGAGAGAAAAAGCTGACAAACCAAAGAGCTGGATAATGTAACATCTCTAACCAAAGGATGATCAATAGAAGATGCAATATGTGTATGACTTATAATTGTTATTACTGTTAATCTTCCACAATTAGTTGAAGGCAAAGGAGGTATGTAATTACATTGGCATTCTAGAAAAATGATGCTAGGAACAGAGTTTCATTCCATTCCATCTCAAACCTGATTTCTTGAAAACCAGAATTGAGAAGCTAAAATTTGTGGATGGCATGATATCTAATGAAGTTTTTACCACCATCTCAAATCATTATAATGGAATTGTTGTCAGAGGAAATAGTTAACAAAAGTAAAGTAAATGTTGCTCAGTGTAAGAAATTACATCACTTGGGGACCCAGATCCAAGCCAACTATGTGCATTCAAGCTGGAGAGAGGAGGAGGCAGGAAGCTGTGGTTGGGTCTCTGTGGTGATGGGCAGCCAGTATGAAGGAAGAAAGCTTCCAGAATATGAGGTTTGAATTCTGGTTCTACATCCTAATCCTTGTGCAACTGGGTGCCTTCTTAAAAGGGAGTAATGACACCTTCTACTTCACAGGACTATGGTGCATATCAAATAAGACAAAGGCTTTGTAACCTGAACAAGTTATTTTCCCTAGCTCCTGGCATATGCTCTATAAAATATGATTGATTCAACAAAGGATTATAAAGAGAAAAGTGGATTCTATCAAATATCCTTTTCCTACCTCTCCTTTCTCCTAATTGAACTGATTGACTTCCAATCAAAATGAACCACCTAGTTTGGTTATTGTGGTATCAAACTCATATACAACGGATGCTATATAGAGCTTTCCTATCCCCTAAGCCTCATACATAGCCTGTGAGAGCCCAGAGCTGTCTAAGGACGTTTTCTACAAATTCCCCAACTCTTCCTGCCTTGGGGCTTCCTACGTCTGTGTCCCAATTCAGTTCTGCCTTATGTCAAGTTAGATGTAATATGCAACTCCTGAGTTCTCTTTGTCCCAGGAAGAGGTAACACCATGTCTTGCAGGAATTATACATCTGAGGGGCTTCACCTCCATGCTCTATTTCCTCTCTATTTTTGAAGCCCAGACAGTATTAATCCCCCACCCTGAGCATGTGCACCCTTACCTCCATGTCCCAATATCTCTCATTCTACCCCCAAAATTTATTACAGAAAATGTCCAAATATAGTTCTCTTTCTAAAAGAAATGTTGGTCTTGTCAATGGGAGAGACCTGGTTTATCTTGCTGTTGCATGTAAAGAATCACAGATCAGCAAATCTATTAGTATGCAAGCAAATTTTATTAGTGAGTGGGAGAACAAAAGCTAGGATAGCTAGAGCAAAGGTGCTGAAAGCAAGTGGGGGGTGGGGTCCAAAGGCCAGGATGGCAAGCTGCCCTAGTCTGGCCAGAGGCCTGGTGGCCAAAGCGCAAGTCCTTTGTTCTGAGGACTTCTATAGTTGGCAGTATGGGGATGAAGAAATTTTATATTGATTGATGGATAAAAGTGGTGCCAGCTTTTCTTGGGGGAACATGACTACCCAAGCTTAGATATGTAGGGTGGTCTTTTAACCTGAATCTTTATCTTGCTCTAGACTCCATTTGTTCATCTTGTTGAATTGTATAGGTTGGTAGGTAGAGTGGGTTGCTGGGTTAAACCTGAGTGGGTTCTACAGAGTAAAAAAGTTAATGGTCACTATGTTAATTTCTGTGACAGGCAGTATTACATCTGATTAACATGAAGCTTCAAATTGATTCAGTAAGTGTGTTTTGACTTTCCTCATCCTGGTGTATGTGTTTAATACAGATGTTATGATCAAATTGTAATTTTTTCCCTTTGAAATGTCTCCATTATTGCAGTCTGGAAGAAGCCTTTGGGAGAGGAGTTTTGCGGCCTCTGAGTGTATTTGTAAGAAAAAAAAAGAAGGCTGGAGTTTGTGTTGCTTTAGTTTCTAGGTTGTATTTCTAAGTAGTTTGCTATAGAACTTAAGAGGTTCTAGGTGATAGCTGGGAAAACAACAATTTTAGTTCTTTTTCTGAGAAAAAAAATTATTTGCTCTCTAGGATTCATTTGTGCCAAGGAAGGACTAATCAACTTAAAAATAGAAAACAACCTCTAAAAAGTGTACATTCAAAAAGAAGATAATTTGTGTGACCATATTTTCCTTCCCTTGACCTCTTAAGTGTGCTGTTAATATGAAATTTCAATTGGGTTTACTACATTAGTTCTTGCTGATGAAGTGTTAGGATGTTGGCCATGGTGTGATTGACCTCAAACAGTTTAAGTTTGTATTTTAGAGATTTCTTCCCATTTCTAGCTAAAGGAAGAATGGAGGAAAAATAATTCCTGAGGTCATAAAGGATGTAGTCACTTTAAAGTAGTCAAAGGGAAACCTTCTGCTCGCTGTGCTCCCACTCCAGTCATCCCTCTACTCAAAGAAATTTATCTTCAGACTCACCCCTCATATAAACATCTGACCCCACTCATAGCACATGCCCTGGTGAGTATTGTCGCAGCTAGAAACTCAGTCCTGCTAGCAGAGAGGTGGCTCCAGGATGGCTCAGGGAGGTCTGTGAAGTCCTTGTAACTCATTCCATGTGTCATTTAAGCACTTGGGGCTGATTAGGCCTCTAGTAACAAAAAAGTTACACCTGGATAATTTTTTTTTTTTTTGTCAAAGAAATTTGAGGCTCAGGGTATTAATGGACTTGCTTGTAGAGGCTCTACTGAGATTAACATTTTTATTTCTACTAGCTGCCTCCAATTAGGAGTCATGCTATGAGGCTCAATGTTTGCTAAAGAAGGACATTGGAAAGCATTTTTTCCATTTTCTTCGTGTAACATATAAGATTAATAAATGTCTTTCTAACCCCCGAAAGCTGACCAAAGCCTCACAGAGCCTCTGTGGTGAAGCAGAATTTGCATTAACTCCATTTGTAAGAAAAATATGGTTAAGACTTGGAGTTTAACTTCACACATTTTTTTTTCCCCCAGGGGAAGCTCCCTGGAGCTTAACTTCCTTGTGACAGAAAAGGTTCATGATTCAAGAGACTCTCTTATTTCTTGTCTGTTTCTGGATGCTGATGTGAAAATTATTACCCAATTGTTATTTTTCCAACAAACACTTGCATGTCACTGCTTTCTAATATGCTTTTGTAGCCATGTCATTTTGCTAGTCAGATTGAGTATTGAAGAATAATGTATTCAGTGAAAGCTAGTGAACACATACACCACTACTCATATATGGTATCTTTTCACTGACTATTTTTTAGGGTAATAGAAGTTCATTCCTTTATGTTAGTTTCTCAAAGACACAATGATGGAAAAACACTATTCTTAAGGGGCTTACAGTATAATCAAGGAAATAGTATGTTTACACTTTGAAATACTACAAGGCCACATGTAGTCATGTCATATGAATGATAAAACAAAAATATTATGTATATTCAGAAATGGAAGAGATTACTTTTTGTTAGATTTAATTTTATTTTAAAACAGAAAATGTACACATATACATTATGAGAAATTTTAACATAATAATATAAAAAGCTACTGTTCTTCCTCCTTCAGTAAGGGGTGACCACTGTTCCAGCCTGACATATTCTTACAGATGATTTCTGTGTGCATACGAGGAATAGCCGAGTGCAATGATTAAGAGTACAGATTCTGGCATCAGCCTGACTGGAATTAAATTCCAGTTTCACTTTGACCTTGGACAAATTACTTACACTTTCTGAGCCTTGGGTTCCTGAAAAGGGTGGATATTATTAATATATATCTCATACACATGTTATGTTCTATATAGTTTATGATATAATTTTTTTTTACTGATTGTATTGCGAACACCTTTCAACGTTCATTCACATGTGCAACAATCACTCTTTGTGACAGTTGTACAGTTTCATGATATGGAAATTCTTACTGAATTATTGTTTTATTGCTGGACATAGACATTTTTATTCAGAAAAGATTACTTATTATCAGGGTTATGAGGGCAGTGCCTAGGAGGAGACAAACATTTGAGCTAAGTTGAAGGATGCTTAGAAATTTGGAATACACTTTTGGACAGAGGATATTGAAGACTGGCAAAGAAGGAAGCAGGGATTTATTTACTCTGATGGTAAATATTTAGTGAGTGACTACTAAATGTAGAAACAGAAACAGGAAATAGAGTAGTGAACAGAAAAGAGTCCCTGTTCCAAAGATGCCTGGGGCCTGTTGACATGCATCTTTAGGGAATGCCTAATAAGGGGATTTGGCTAGAAGAGAGGTATCTTTAAGAAAGTGCATTGTTGCTTGAGCTTTTTCAGAGGATAGGCCAAGAGTGGCAGGTTTCTCCAACATCCCTGTGCCCCAATGGAAATTTGCCAAGTGACCTAGCAAAGACATCTATGGAGGTAATCAAGCCTCCTTAGAATTTTGACAGGAAACACCCAGCTTAACCTCATAATGGCTCATGAGTCATACCTACATTTTGGAGATAACCTAGGATAACAAAATGGGTTCACTTTTGAGGATTTGGGGGGAAGTTTTGACACTTTATGGGTCATCTAGTACATAGAGAACATAACAATGAGTGAGGAAAAGGAAGACATCATTTAGGTCTAGGAAATCTGAGACTTATTTTACCTATTGACCAAAAATCACTCTCTCAGGTTGAAGCCATGAGCTGATGAAAACACATATAGTAAGCTTAAACATATTACTGGAACAATTACTCTAATTCTTACCAGCAATTTTTAAACTACCTTAATTTTATAAGGCAGGAGGATGTAGAATATTTTGTAAAGAAGGGTAGTAAGACTAAGAGCAGAAGGCTGAGCAACCCAGGGAATGGGATGAGGTTGGGTGGGCAAACCTAAATATCTCTTCTGTTTGTTCATTGCAAGGATTCTTTTGTACCCTACTCCATTCTCAGTAACACAGACTTGTGTGTAATTAACATTCAAAGTCATGAGGAAAAAAAACTAAATGTAAGGTTGAAGACACTAAGTAGTTAGAGACTGTGCAAAGAGATCTGGCGGAAGAGGCTGATTTTGAGGCATCAACCCAATTCATTGATATTTAGGAGGTTCTGGGAGCAAGAATTTCACACTGTGGTCAGAGGCTGTTCCTCATTAGTGTGGTTTCATAAGCATAAACCCCAGCATAGTCAAAGGCTGAATTCATGCCATAAAAATGTGTGTCTACCTCTTTAGCAATTATAATAGCTCCATATATATGTCTGAGAAGAGGTTGTTCTCAGGAAGAAGCTGGCAGATTGTCAAAATAAATTTATCAAGCTAGAAAGTAATTTTAAGTCAACTTAAGATGTATGAATTGTTAAACAAGATACAATGTTGGGAAGCATCATGTGCTGAAGATGGAAGAAATATGTTCATCAAAGTTAGATGAATTGATTTCTTTTCATGCAAATGCACACGTAAGTCTAGGGAGGATGCTGCCAAGAATAATATAGAATATTCTAAAGCCTACAGTAAAATCCTACAAAAAAATCTTGTTTTACTAAGTTTTTGAAAGAAGGAAATTGTGGCAGGTAGTAAATTAATCATGTTATTAAAAAGCCACTGCTGCTTGCATATAGCCTACATCCACACACACACACACACACACGCATGCATGCGCGCGCGCGCACACACACGCACACACACACACACACACATTCCAGCCCTTGCTGGCCCACCTTTACCCACATCTGTCTCAAATTATTGAGGAATGAGCATGTGGGAGGTGCTTGAACATCAGGTGATAAAATAACATTGCAGCTGATTTCTTTTATTATTGAAAATGAAAATGACATTTATTCTCCATGTGTAACACAGTCCAGTAGTAAGTCCCAACTTATTTCAGGTTAAATCATCTAAACTTATTAATATTTAATCATTTTGGCATATGAAGCGATCAAGTTCCATGGTGCAGCCTAATAGTATAGAAATACGGATATCAACATAAATGGAAGGATAACTTTCCAAATTTGAAATCTTGATGTGTCTATTAAAGTAGACTTATGAAACAGATTTTAGCATTAACAAATCTAAGCAGAAGTCCAGTAAGGAAGTTTGCTTTATCATTAGGGACCTAAGCAGTTCTGGTAGGTTTTTCAGATGACTAATGATGGAAGAAATCAAACTAGAGTGAACCTTTAATATAGTAGAATTTATATATAGGGTGGGGAAAAATAATTCTTATAGTTGTGAGTACATGAAACACAGTTTGTTCTATTATTATTTATTAATTATTGTATTATTTTCCATGCAAACAACTGTAATCCTACTTTTGCCCCACCCTGTACATTAAGAACGTAAAGTTAACCTTTGGAAAAGTTACAAAAAAGTGATATTAGTTGAAAAATAGAGTTCGTAAAGACAGTTCATCAAAAACTGAAATTAAAAAGTTAGTATAAAATTAAATGTGAGTGATAAACAGCTCTCTTTAAAAATAATGGTTTTACTGAGAAAAATAAGTTTTGAATTCTTA
Organism: Furipterus horrens; assembly: GCF_987537825.1. Lineage (NCBI taxonomy): Eukaryota > Metazoa > Chordata > Mammalia > Chiroptera > Furipteridae > Furipterus > Furipterus horrens. The sequence goes on along the minus strand of NW_028327178.1, from coordinate 53,164,031 downwards.
AAGATTAATAGCTTTTTACACACTAAGATTAATTGCAATTAATTAAAAATACTAAAAGATGATCTACATTCTATTAATAATAGACTACTGGAGAGGTATAGTGATCCATAGTTTTATAAATTGTTGAATTACAAAAATATGAATTAAGACTAAGTTAAAAGGTACCTTCTATGCATGAGAATTAATGTGTATATGAAGGATGATGGCTGACTTTAAATCAGTAAATACCATGACACAAACCTAAGCAAGCTAGTGAAGTCTTAATTTTCAGCCTCCCAGTCTATAAATACTAACTCTCCTCTTCAGTAAATAAAAGAGCTATTAAGATGGGTGGGCAAATAAATAATGTTAATGTTTGTTCTTTTCTCAGCATTCACTCACACACCTTAATTTCTTATTCATCACAATGGCAAGAGATCAAGTTTTACTTTGAGTAAGCTTAGGAACTGTGCATTTAAATGAAGGGTTCTTCATACTCATAATGAAATAGACCTGATTTCTAATATATTTTTTCAGAGAGCTTAAGAAATCATCTATGAGCATAGAAGCTTTATTTTCTCATTCGCAATCACAAGAGAATATTCATGTTCTTATTCTCTCAGACCAGAGGCTGGTTTCATAACGTGAAACATAAACAAGATCAAGCTTGAGCATAAGGATTTGTGTTTTAACACAACTTTCATGCACTTGTTAAATAGTAAATAACATTAAAATATATTTTCAATGGAAGAAAAAGAACTGTATTCTTTCTTTAAAGTTTATGTTATGCAAACCATGCAATTAATCAAGATGAGTTTAAAAACCTCAGATAAACTGTTAATACTGTTAGTAATATTCAAGTTGACACTCATATTAAATTAATTAAAAATGGAAAACAGAACCTTGTCTCTTTATAATAATTAAAAAGGCAACAAATTTTTAAACTCACGTGGCCAGCCCCATACAGATAGTATCCCAGATTATTTGGATAAAGTAGAACACTCAGGCTTTTCTTCTTTATAAATAAGATACTTTCACCAGATTTTTCCTTAGATTGGCTTAATGTTTTTAGTAAATGAAGCAGTGGATATGATTTTTTGCTAATACAATTTGATTCTAAGTCCTTGTAACCTATTACCCTGTAAAAATATATTTTTCTCCTTGAGGATTTACTCTAAAATTACATTCTTTTAACCAACTTCTTTTTTTGTTTGTTTTTTCAATTACAGTTGTCCCATTTTTCCCCCATTGCTCTCCCCCACCCAGCCCACCCCTTCTCCCACAATCATATCCCTCCCTGTTGTCCATGTCCATGAGTCATTTATACACGTTCCTCGACTAAACCCTTCCCTTACTCATCCCCCTTCTCTCCCTCCCTCCTCCCCCCTATTGACTGCTAGTCTGCTCTTTGTCCTATTTAGTTCGTTTAACTTCTTTAATGAAATTAATGTGCAATATAATGTTGTCATTTCTTGAAGTGTGAGAAATACATGTCTGATGGATTCACTCTTGTGCATACAAACTTCCTAGAACAAAGTCAGCTTTCATACATCTTTGTATAAAAATATAATGTCAAAATATAGGTACTATCTCTAAACATGAAAGTATACTATTTTTTATTTAAACAGTATTTCTATTAGCCTTTTGATCACAAATATATGATCATTCTTATGGTATGTATGAAAAACATAATGAAGGTGCTATCTAAGATTAAGTAGGTAAGCATATATCTTATGCTTCTGAACAGTAGTGGGAGAGACTTCCTGGCATAGCATTCTTGAAGAAATGATTTTTGAAAGCACCAGGGACAGGGCCTCCAGTGGATGTGGAAGTCAGAGATAATGGAAAACGGAAAAGAACATTCTTGTCTTGACTGTCAGCTGTACTAAAGCATCGCCAGTTGAGACATTTATAAATTTAACCAGATATAAAACACAGACATCTATTAGTGGGAGAAAGAATGCTTCACAAATAGACAATGAATCAGGTGACATAATAGCCTTTTTCCTGCCTCTTATTTCTTGTATAATTTTGCTTCCTTAAGAAAAATAATCTACAATTGTTTCATTTTCTTCCTGTTTCATTGTAAATACTTTGCAGCTGTTTGTATTGTTGGTTTTTTTTTTTTTTTACATAAAATAAAGAATTTTGAGTCGACATTCTTTTAAGAGCAATTGATTGGTTCAGAGCACAGAAAGAAAAATATGAAAAGTATAAACAAAAATTTTCTAGAATCACTGAAGTGACAGAACTATTTTCTTACTTGATTTTGAAGTTGCTTATTCTGAATGATGTGTATCTACTGCTCTGGCAACTGTTAAAATAAATAAAGCTCCCTGAGGCAATAAAGATAATTTAGAATGTACTCTGTTGAAATGGAGGTTCTAAACATCTAAGACACTGTACACCAGGCCATTAATAGTGAGATGTTGTTTGGTCTTGCTAAACTGTATGAAGGAAGTAGGAGGTCACATCTTGTTAAAAATTCTGCTCTGAGAGCATTTGCCTTTAATAACATGATTTAAAATTATTACCTTCAACTATTGTGGAAGGATAATTACAGGGTGCATAAACCTCTCCATGACCATATTGTAGTAATAAGGAAATCATTATATAGGTATCACAACATAAGTATTTTTTTTAAATGTTATGTGGCTATCTTAACAATTTTATATTTGCAAAAGACTTTTCCCCTTTGTATATTGACAAACTTTAAACTGTCAAAGTCAAATTTACTATTCTTCCTACTAGGAGAGTTTCTCCAAAATTACATGCCACCTTTTCACCTTTAGAGAATGAAATTCATTAATTAGATGAGCCCAGTTATTTACAATTCAAATGGCAGCATTAAAGTTTATCAAGTACTTCAGTGATGACTTGCTATCTCAGTTTGTAATTGTGAGCTCTCTAGGCCTGGCAGTCTTTTGTTTGGGAAATTACTGTAAGCTGTTGTCATCCTTTAAGGGAAATTTCCATGTAATTTTGGATGGCTAACCCAGATAGGAATAGTGGAAACTATAGTGCACATGTAGGTAAAGAAAATAATCTTTTTTTTTCTCTTTGAATACCTTGATCTGCATTTTAAAAAATTTTACTGTCAACAGTAAAATTCTTGAGGCAGAGTACAGAGGTCCTGGTGATTTGACTCGCCATGAGAAGTGTAGTGTATCAGGGAATATTATGCCTCCAGAATATGATAGCTCATTATGAAGAATAATGAATATGCAGAAATGTCTCTGTGTCCTGAGCAAAGGCAACATCACACTGATAAAGGAACAGTGCTATTTGCCTTCTAAGGCTTTTTTGCTTGAATGTGCATTATCAACAAGTTCAAAAGCATATTTTGCCCTACAAGACATTAACTCACTTAGATATAGCACTCAAAGACCCCACATGCTTGGGTAATTCCTGGGTATCAACTTCACACATATAATAAAGCAGAGAATTCAGCAATTTGGTCACTGTCATCAAATAGGATAATTTCAGACAAAAATAAACGAAGTTGGGTTTTTAGAGGGGGCTTAAGTTTTTTTTTTAACTTTGTATTCATCATTTATTGCTGCATTATCTAAACATTTTGAAGCTCAAAGCAACAAACATTGTTTCAGAGTTTCTGGGAGTCAGGAGTGGTTCATGTTTTATCACAAGCTGTATGTAGTCAAGTTCTGGGTTAGGGAACAGACTACGAAGGACCTGCTTCCAAGCTAACTCATGTGGCTGTTGGCTGGCCTGGGATGGGTACTGGCTGGAGACCTGTTTCTTGTCACATGAGCCTCTCCACTGGACAACTTACAGCCCGGCAGCTGTGTTCTCTCAGAGTGAGCAAGAGGAGAAGTAGAGGTGGTGGCAAGACAGAAGCTACCAGGTGGTATCCTGATACTTTGTCTGCTCACTAGCAGTGAGTCACTAGCTCAAGCCCACACTCAAGAGCCAGAATTACTCACCAGCATCGCAATCAGGAGGAGATGATTACTGGGGGCAATTTAGAGGCCCTTTTTTAAGCTTCTGGACTTTGCTATATAATGGTAACTAAAGGTTATGATGTGAGAAACCAAGAGTATACTCCTTTCTTTCTCCTTCAAAGTTAATAATCAACAATTTCCTCAGTATACACATTTCTATCACATATAATATAAAACTTTACAGAACAGGAATATAAAACCAAAAGAGCAAAACACATATAGAGTGTTGGTCGACCTGTGGATGAAGGCATTGGCTCATTGAGCCCTTGGCAGTTAACTGGGGAGAGGGTAGACAGGAAAGGATGTCAGTAGTGGTGAGGCCTCAAAGCTTTCAGAAGATGGCATAGACTCAGGAACTATTACAGAATCCCAGGCTCAAATCTCAGCCCATTCCTTAGCTGTGCTTTCTCCTCATGCCTGCTTTTTCATGTGTAAAAACAGAATAAAATAGTGCCTGTAAGAGGAGGATAGTACTAGTATGAGTTAATATATGTGAAGTGCACATATCAAGGCTTGACACGTAACAAGCACATTGGTGTAAGTCATTGGTGATATAAATCCACGGCAGATAAGTGCACTATGAATGCTATTTCAAGTGATGCAATTATACAAGTAAGTTCTACTTTTCCCTTCACCCAGAAATACACAGAATTGGGTAATTTTTCTGCACAATACAAATCAATATTAAAAAACACTTAAGGCTAAAAACAAAGAAACATTCCTTGATTAAATATTTATTTTGGGCAATGTCAATTGTGATGCTTCTATGCTACCAAGAATGCTGTACACCTGAATACTCTAATTTCATTGTTAGATGCCCTCACATCTTTCTCGTTTCATTTCCTTTATTTATTCGCTGTTCATTCCTTTCATGAGCATAAGCACCTCCTGGGCACTGGATGTAACAGACATGAACACAGATATAAACAGGTGCATGTGATGCTGAAGGAGGGAAATGCACTTGTTTGGGGGAGGTCACGGACATGGACAACTTCCCCTAAGAAGAAACGTTAGTTGTGTGGGAATATGCCTGATGGAGGAAGGACAGGAAGATGTTCTAATTGGAGGGAGGGAACTGTGACTGCCACATCTAAAGGCAGGAAACAGCCAAGCCGATGGAAGATGCTGGATGTTGAGCCATGCAGCAACACAGAGCACAGGGTGTGCATTGGTGGAAATGAGGCTGCAAGCATAGGCAGGTCTTCTACCTTGAACTGAGGGTAAGAACCATCACTTAACAGACATCTGAGAGTAAAAACCACCATTCTCTGATCCCTGGCAAGGCCCACATGATCTGGCCCAATCCAGGACTCAGCTGCACATTGGGTCCCGACAGGCTGTCTTGGGCAGGTCAGACAGGCCAGCTTTGCTTCTGCTCTAGGGCCTTGGCTCAAGCCTCTGACTCTGCGTGACATATTCTCCCACGAGGTGGCTTGGTCAGCTCTCTCACCTACCTCACCTTGTGGCTCAAATTGCAGCTTCTTGTTGAGGTCTACTTTCAGTGTTCCTAACGAATGCTGCCCCTGGCCTTCCTCATCCCTTGTACATTTGCTCCCCCTTTTCCTGCTGACTTCTTATTCACATAGCACTTATCTTCCAATATGCCCGTAATTGACCTTTTACTGTGTTTATTGTTCATCATACTTCTCCCTAACAAATGTAAGCTCCCAGAGGAAGAAAGGGGTCTTTGTCGGTCCTGGCACATATAATGTGCTCAATAAATATTTATTGACTGAATGAACAACCAAATGTCTTTGCATTGTTTTTAGGGGACTTCAACGCTGGATGAGATATAAGAAGCAGAAGGGGGAAAAAGCTAGAAAGACAATTCAAAATACATTCTTATTCTTTTATATTGTCTTGCTTATGTATTTTCCTGTCAGTCCAGTCAACAGTATGAATGTTTCTCCCTGCTTTGGATCTCTCATTAAGGAGGCTGAGGATGTCAATAATGCTATAAAAAGCTATGCATATGTGCATGACCACTTTGGAATGAAATAGCTCTTTTTGTTGATTTCTTCCTCCCCTACCCCACCATCCCTCACTTTCCCTTCTTTGGCCTCTTCTGCTGCCAGCTTCTAGAGCAAACCTTCAGAAGTAGGGGGCCTGGGCTTGCATGTACCAAACTCATGTTGTCCTGGTTCTGCTCAGGATTTACACTTCTTGATCTGATCCTCCAGAATGGGTATCGCATTTCTTAATCCTGATGTGCATTCTGCACGGGACTGTCCTATGGTCAAGACCCTCTGCACTCTGTGAGCAGGAGCATCCCAGGCCTTGACACTCTTGGTCCCCCTTGTTTCCTTTTTTATGGTTATGACAGTACTTCTCTTGCTCTTCCATAAGTCAACTCCACCTTTCCTCTGGACTGAGCTTTCTTCAAAGTCCTGCAAGGATATCCTTACTGACAATCAGGTGACAAATTTGCCTCTCTATGGTGAACTTCTTTCAATAAAACATTTCCTTTTGTGAAAATGGACGTTTTTTATTTTTCTCATATCTGTCTGAAATGTTCTACTGCTTTTCTACTTAGCGCATGCCAGTTTTCCTTTCTTGACTCTCCCTGTATGTGAGCAGTAGCCATGGAAGATACCTCCATCTTTGTGGTTTTCCTTATTGCCCTTGCCTTTAGAGAATTCATCCCTTCTTGTCATTTACAAGTAACACCTCTGCTCAAGACTTCTCTCCATTTTCTTCTTGAGTCAGTATGCAGAAATGCTATCCACACTCCTAGTGAATATATCCATCAGATCTAAGTTCCATGATTTGATTCCATGAACGTGTCCTATGGTAAACTTTTCACTTTCTGCTTAAATGTCTTATTCTTCTCCCTGGCATTAATCCTTATTATTACCTGGGTTGTAAAACCTTGGTGTCACCATTGTGTAATTTGTCTTCATACCTCTCCATTTCTATTTTACAAAATGCTTTTTAATTTCATTGGCTGCTTTTTAAAAAATTACTACACAGCCTCAAGTCCTCAATTATACCCCAGTGTTGTTATCACAGTGTTTAAGTTTTTCTTCCTACCAATCTAGGTCATGCACAGTCAATAGCCAGATTAATCTTTCTGAAATGTTTTCTCCTCATCCAAATTATCAGTGATTATTTTCTAACATCTCAACTCCATATTTCCCTGCCCTCCATTTTCTCCCCTACTAATTTTTGTTTCAACATCTCTCCATCCTGTTACATCTGTTAATCTGATCTTCTCATTCTACAAATTTATATTTATTATTTCTCATCCAAAAATATTTTGCCCCAAATTTTTATTTTTTTAAATTGTTTATAATTTATAATGTGCTTATTTTCTTTTCACTTAGAATTCTGCACATTTTGTTCTTCCAATCTAATAATGAGGATGTATACAACAATTGCTCATGTTTTTTCGGGCTTTTTGTGTATAAGACTCTAAGCCAAGTGTTTAAACACATTACATTTATTCTTCATAATAAGTCTAGGAGTTGCAAACAATTATTATATCCATTTCACAGATGAGGAAATGGGACTTGGAAAGATAAGGCATCACCTGAACTTCTGTGCTATTTTAAGATGAGTGATACAAACAATGGGCATATGCTTGGTATACCTGAACTTAATTCTGACTCAGTCACATCATAGCTGGGAGAGTTCAGGTAAGTGACTGAGTCTTTCTGAGCCTGAGTGTCCTTACTTATAAAATGAGGATAAAGTAAGATAATTTGTACAAAGCCCTGCCATGGAGTATTTAGCAAATTATTTTCTTTTTTCTTTTTTTATCATTTTAATTGTTATTCTATAACAGTTGTCCCAATTTTTCCCCCTTTACCTTGCTCCACCCATACCCATCCCACCCCCACTCCCACAGTCAATTCCCACACTGTTGTCCATGCCTGTGGGTCATTCATGCATGTTATTTGTCTAGTCCCTTCCCCTTCTTTACATCATTATCACCCTCCCCACTCTCCTCTGGTCACTGTCAGTCTGTTCCATATTTCCATGCCTGTGGTTCTGTTTTGTCTGATCATTTATTTTTTCCTCAGATTACTCTTATAGGTGAGATCATATGATAATTTCATTTCCCCACTTGGCTTATTTCACTTAGTATAATATTCTCTAGTTCCATTCATGCTGTTGCAAAAGGTAGGAGTTCCTTTTTTCTTTATACTGTGTAGTATTCCATTGTGTAAAGGTACCTCTGTTTTTTGGTCCACTCATTAACTGGTAGGCACTTAGGCTGCTTCCAGCACTTGGCTGTTATAAATAATGCAGCTATGAACACATTGGTGCATAAGTTCTTTTGAATTGGTGTTTCAGGATTCTTAGGGTATAATCCAAATAAAGGAATTGCTGAGTCGAAAGGCAGTTCCATTTTTAGTTTTTTGAGGAAATTTCATACTGTTTTCCACAGTGGCTGTACCAGTCTGCACTCCAACCGACACTGCAAGAGGGTTCCCTTTTTTCCACATTCCCCCCAGCACTTGTTTATTGATTTATTAATGATAGCCATTCTGAGAGGTGTGAGCTGATATCTCATTGTGGTCTTAATTTGCATCTCTCTGATGGCTAGTGATGTTGAGCATCTTTTCATATGTCTATGGGCTCGCTGTATATGCTCCACGGAGAACTGTCTGTTCAGGTCCTTTGCCCATTTTTTAGTTAGATTGTTTGTCTTCCTGGTATTGAGTTATATTAGTTCTTTATATTTTTTGGAGGTCAAACCTTTTGCTGATGTAACATTGGCAAATATATTCTCCCATATGGTCGATTCCCTTTTCATTTTGATGATGGTTTTCTTTAGCTGTGCAGAAGGTATTTAGTTTAATGTAGTCCCATTTGGTTGCCCTTTATTCAGTTTCTGTGTGCTCTCTTATTGTACTCAGACTTTGATTATTGATGGCTCATCCATTGTTGGGTTCTCCCCTCTGGATGGCTTACTGGGAGTCACAACCCTACTATATCTTGTATGGTGTTGTACAGGTACTGGTTAACCAAGCAATATAACCCAGAAAACCAAGAATAAACCCAGCAAGAATAAACCCCCTACCACACAACAATATCAACAGCAATTGAGCAAAGATTAATAAAGGTGGAGAGAGATTAAGAATACTATAAGATAGGAAAAAGGGAATATGAGATGACTAAAGGAGAGAAAAATGATTTTGAGTGGAAGATGGAGGGAAAATAATAAAAGTAGGAAATAGAAACAAGGTGAAGAAAAGGAGAAAATAAAGTTTTAAATGTAAGTAAAACAGGAAACGGCAATGGCAAAATTGAATAAGAAAATGGAAGAGTATAATATGAGGCTTGAAATAAAATTAAAAAGTAGTGAACCAAAGGGAACAAAATTTCCAAAAAACCACAACAGGTCAATAACAATGGTAGCTGAGGAAAGATGAATAAAAGTGGAAAGAAAATACAAATATTATACAAAAGAGAGAAGGGAATATGAGATGTCTACAGTAAGGAAAATTATTTTGAGAGGCTAGCGGGAGGATAAATAATGAGAGTAAGAAATAGAATCCAGTCTAAGAAAGGGATAAAAATAAAATTCCAAACTCAAATAAGCATGGACAGAAGGAAGGCAAAATGGAATAAAACGGGGAGAGAGTAACCTATGAAGTTTGAAATTAAAAAATAGTGAACAAATAGGAATACAGTTGAAGAACAGCAACAACCATAATATCCACACCAAACAAGCAACAACTTATAAAATTGGAAAGAAAATAAAAGTATTATAAGAATGGAAAAAAGAATGAGAGCTGACTAAAGGAAAGAAGAATTAGTTTGAGAGGATAGAGGGAGGAGAAATAGTATAAGTAAGGAATAGAAACAAGGTGTAGTGGGGGGGATAAGATTTACAATGAAAATAAGAAAGGGCAGGAAGAAGGCAAAATAAAGTAAGACAAGGAATTTAAAATAAAAATAAAATAAATATATACAAATCTAATAAGAAGACTAAGAAATAAAAGACAAAGAATAGTGAATTAATTGGAATACAGTTGATGCAAAAGAAGTCTAAAAAGCTATGCTAAAGGAAAAATTGCTAATTCTGATGAGGAGTGAGACAGAATTAATCTCAGCAGAGTTTGGTGTTTGCCTTCTCTTTCTGGATCGGTCTCTGTTTTTTTATCAGTTCAAGATCCGGGGGTGTGTCCTCCAATATCTGGCAGCACTGCCTGTATCACCTTCACCTGCCTCTAGAGGGGGCTTCCATTGCAATCAGGAGGGTGAAGCCCCTGGGTCTCCCCTGGGAGTCACTGTTCAGTCTTCTGGGAATGTTGTGGGTGTGTTTCCCCTGTCCCTGCACCACCCATCTTGGTCTGTCCCATCTTATTTCCAATAATGTGTAGTTTTTGCTGAATTAGCTGTCTATTTAAAGGGAGTGGCCAATCTGTGTGAGAGGATCAGCTCTTTCCTGCTTGGTGCTGATGGCAGCTCTGTGTGGGAGCCAAGGCTGGGAAGGGCCCTGATTCCCCCTTACTGCTCTGATTTCTGCTCTCCCTGCTTTACTGGCCTCAATGAAATAGGGCCTTAGGAACCAGTGTATTTTGTCTCTCTCAGAGAAGTTCAAAATGGGCCCTTTGGGCATTTCTCTTTCTGTGTTTCCTTGTGGATATGCACCTTGCAGTGGGGTTCTTGAGCCTCTCCTGCTAAAGTCCTGCAGGAGGTGGGGATTTGGTGCATTCTTCCTTTCCTGGAGGTTCCCGGGGAGGGAAGCTCTGTCTGGCTGTAAATAATCTCAGGTACTCATCTCCAACCCATCTTCCTTTCCCCTTGCTGGCAGGGCAGCTGTGAATGGGGTCCCTGCCCAGCATGCCTCAGCTTCCCTTTAAAAAAGTCTCTCTGGGCACTCCCACTGCAGCACTGAGTCGTTCCCACACACCACCTCTCCAAAAAGCCAAAAGTCTCAGAGTCATGGCTGGCCATGGCGTGTCTCTGCCCAACCCAGGTGCAGATAGAATCCCTCTCTCTCTCTCTCTTTGGCACTTTCCTGATTGGCCTTTACCTCTACAACTATGAATGTGCTTCTCACTGTGTGTGTCTGTAGCCTTGAACTCCTCAACTTTGTGTAACCAAGTCACTCCCTGCTGCGATCTGGGGGTTCTCTGCCCTGGGAAGGGAGGGAGCTGCAGGCACCACACCTGGGGTAATTCCCCTTTAATCCACAAAGTCTCCTTACCTCCCACTGTGAAACATCTATACTCCTTGGCTTCCAAACTTTCATACCAGCTGAGATTCCATTGAATGACTAGTTTATTTTTCAGAATATCAGCTAAGTATCTGAGCTGGAGACAAGAGTAAGTGGACTCAGCTTACACCTACCTGGCCACCATCTTCTCTCCTCAATACCTACTTATCTACTTACAAACGAATATTTTTCTTCTCTTTTCTTTATCTTCAGTATCATCTCTTTCATTGACAGCCTTACCTGACACCTCAAATGCTTATTAAGCCCATTGCCCTCTACATTCCTGTAGTAATTTTAATTTGCCTACTTAACTTATGACTTACTTATGACCTGCCTTCATTCAGATATATTGGTGTTGCCTTATGGTTAGATTTTAAAAGCAGGGACCATGCATTTTAATTCTTCATTTTTCATCACTCTCAACATAGTGATGGACACAAAAGAAATGCTCAATTTTTACTAACTAACTGACATATATACTTAGCTTGATCCAGTGACACTTGATGGTATCACCACGCAGTTGCATGTATCCTGTTAGCCTACCATATTAATGTATTTTCCTTCTTTTCTCTCTTTTCACCCACAGCATGTGCATTCCGGTACAATGGACTCTCCTTCATCTATCTCATCTACCTCTTACTCATCCCTCTGTTCTCAGAGCCAACAAGAGTGACAATGCAAGGTAAGAGACAGTTACCATTCTCTGCCACAATCTGAATGCATTTAATGAGCTTCCTGGGCTTGCCTTTATCTGATGGGATAGATGCTGTCTGTGCAGCAAGCTGGTCCAGTGGGGACCGGGTGTCAAATATGTGAACAGCTACTTCAAGCAGAGTGGTGTGGAACATGTCAGTGATAAATGTCATTTACATAGCTAATATTCCTATGAAAATTCCAAATTAGCCCTAGATTAGTAAGTTTGCAATACATATGGAATGTTTTGGCTAGTTAAGATGAACTCAATGTATTGTTGATATATAAGGCAGATGGTGTGATAAGATTGGCACATGATTTGCATAGTGGGTTGCTGGGGAGAATGTGGTGGCAAGTAGAAAAGTGGCAATCTTACATTTCTAAGCCATATAGCAGGACTGGGTAGGAAACTGAGTCCTAGTCAAGATTTTTTCGTACATCAATTGAGATGTCTTACATGTGCCTCTTATCAAGTACTGAGAGTGATTAAATATTCTGAGGGATAGTTTTTCAAGCATATTACTACAAAACTATTTTTTAATTTTTCTTATTTTATTTTATTTTTTAAATTTTTATTTTTATTTTCTATTACAGTTGACCCACTGTTTCCCCCATTGCTTCCCCCTGACCCAGTCCACCCATTCACCCAGTCAATCCCCACCCCATTTTTAATGTCCATGGGCTATTTATACTAGTTCCTTTTCTAAAGCCTTCCCCTACATATGCCCCTTCTCTCCCTACCCCCTCCACCCCACTGCTGCCATGATAACAGTTACTCTGTTCCTTGTTTACACGTCTCTGGTTCAACTTTGTTCATTTGTTTGTGTTGTTCATTGGTCTCCTGTATTAGGTGATATTATATAGCATTTTTCTTTCATTGCCTCCTGTATTAGGTGATATTATATAGCATTTTTCTTTCATTGCCTAGCTTATTTCACTGAGCATAATTCTCTCTAGTTCCATCCATGTTGTTACAAATGGCAGGAGTTACTTCGTTCTCTCTGCTGCATAGTATTCCATTGTGTAAATGTACCATAGTTTTTTAATCCACTGATCTACAGATCGGCACTTAAGCTGTTTCAAGCACTTGGCTATTATAAATAGTACTACTATGAATGTAGGTGGGCAGAAGTTCTTTTGAATTGGGGTTTCAGGATTCTAGGGTATGATCCTAGCAGTGGAATTGCTGGTTCAAAAGGCAGTTCCATTTTTAGTTTTTTGAGGAAATTCCATACTGTTTTCCATAGTGGCTGCACCAGTCTGCATTCCCACCAACACTGCACTAGGCTTCCCTTTTCTCCACATCCTTGCCAGCACTTGTTTGTTGATTTGTTGATGATGGCCATTCTGACAGGTGTAAAGTGGTATCTCATTGTGCTTTTTATTTGCATCTCTCTGATGGCTAGTGATGTTGAGCATTATTTCATATGCCTATGGACCCCCTGTATAACCTCCTTGGAGAAGTGTTTGTTCAGGTCCTTTGTCCATTTTTTAATTGGGTTGTCTGTCTTCTTGGTGTTGAGACATGTAAGTTCTTTATACACTTCAGAGATCAAACCCTTGTCTGAGGTATCTTTGGCAAATATGTTTCCCATATGGTTGGTTCCCTATTCATCTTGCTGATGTTTTCTTTTGCTGAGCAAAAACACTTTAGTAGTCCCATTTGTTTATTCTATCCTTTATTTCCCTTGCCTTAGGAGATGTATTGGTGAAAATATTGCTATGTGGGATATCTGAAATTTTCCTTTCTATGTTTTCCTCTAAGACTTTTATGGTGTCATGTCTTACATTTAAGTCTTTGATCCATCTTGAGTTTATTCTGGTGTGTGGTGTAAATTGGTGGTCTAGTTTCATTTTTTTGCACGTGCCTGTCCAGTTCTCCCAGCACCATTTGTTGAAGAGGCTCTTCTCACTCCATTTTATATTCCTTCCCTCTTTGTCAAATATTAGTTGACCATATAGACCAGGGTTTATTTCTGGGCTCTCTATTCTGTTCCATTGACCTATATGTCTGTTCTTATGCCAGTACCAGGCTGTTTTGATTACAGTGGCTTTGTAGTATAGTTTGATGTCAGGTATTGTGATTTCCCCTACTGTGTTCTTCTGTCTCAAGATTGCTGTGGTTATTCAGGGTCTTATTTGGTTCCATATCAATTTTTGAAGTATTTGTTCTAAATCCACAACATATATCACTGGTATTTTAGTGGGGATTGCATTGAATCTATAAACTGCTTGGGTAGTATGGACATTTTAATGATGTTGATTCTTCCCATCCATAAACATGGTATATGCTTCCATTTATTTGTATCTTCCTTAATTTCTTTCTTCAGTTTTATGTAGTTTTCCAAGTACAGTTCTTTTAGCTCTTTGGTTAAGTTTATTCCTAGGTACTTTATTTTTCTTGTTTCTATAGTGAATGGGAGTTTTTTTCCAGTTTCTATCCCTGATATTTTAATGTTGTTCTACTGAAATGCCTTAGGTTTCTAAATATTGACTTTGTAACGTGCTATTTTTCCAAATTTACTTATTAGGTCGGTAGTTTTTTAGTGGAGTCTATAGTGTTTTCTATGTACACTATCATGTCACCTGCAAATAATGACAGTTTTACTTCTTCTTTTCCAATTTGGATGCCTTTTATTTCTTTTTCTTGTGTGATTGCTATGGCTAGGACTTCCGACACTATGTTGAATAAGAGTGGAGAGAGTAGACATCCTTGTCTTGTTCCTGTCTCAAGGGGAATGCTTTCAGTTTTTATCCATTGAGTATAATGTTGGCTTCAGATTTCTCATATATGGGCTTTATTATGTTGAGGTATGCTCCCTCTATTCCCATTTTGATAAGTGTTTTCATCATAAATGGGTGTTGTACTTTATCATATGCTTTTTTAACATCTATTGCTATGATCTTGTGATTTTTGTCTTTCATTTTTTTATGCGGTGTATTACATTTATTGATTTGCAAATATTAAACCATCCTTGCATCCGTGGGATGAATCCCACTTGATGGTTGTGTATGATATTTTTAATGTGTTGCTGGATCCAGTTTGTCAATATTGTGTTGAGGATTTTAGCATCCATTTTCATCAGTGATATTGGCCTATAGTTCTTTCTTTGTTGTGTCTTGAACTGGTTTTGGGATTAGGGTAAATCTGGCTTCATAAAAATAGTTTGGGAATCTTCCCTCTTCTTAGAATAGCTTGAGAAGGGTAGGCATTAGTTTTTCCCTAAATGTTTTGTAAAATTCACCTGTGAAGCCAGCTGGTCCAGGGCTTTTGTGTGCCAGGAGTTTTCTTGATTACTGCTTCAATTTCACTCTTTGTTGTTGGTCTGTTCAGGCTTTCTGCTTCTTCTGGATTCAGTTTTGGAAGATTATATGTTTCTAGAAATTTGTCCATTTTATCTAGGTTGTCAAGTTCCTTGCCATGCAGTTGTTTTTAATATCTTATAATCCTTTGCATTTCTGTGATATCCACTGTGATTTCTCCTCTTTCATTTCTGATTTTGTTTATTTGATTCTCTCTCTTATTTTCTTGATGAGCCTGGCTAAAGGCTTGTCAATTTTGTGTGTATTTTCAAAGAACCAGCTTCTACTTTTGTTGATTTTTTGAATTGTTTATTTATTCTCTATGTCATTTAATTCTGCTCTGATCTTAATGATTTTCCTACTTCTTCTTGCTCTCAGCTTTGTTTTTTGTTGTTGTTCTAGTTCTTGTACCAGTAGGATTAGATTTTTTTATTTGAGATTCTTCTATCTTTTTTACATATGCCTGTATTGCTGTGAACTTTCCTTTCAGGACTGCTTTTGCTGTGTCTCATAGGTTTTGGGCTGTTGTGTGTTTATTATTATTTGATTCCAGAAAGTTTTTGATTTCCTCCTTAAAGTCATTGTTAACCCATTCATTATTTAATAGCATGTTATTTATTCTACATGGATTTGAATGTTTTAGAGATTTTTTCCTTGAGGTTGGTTTTCAGTTTCAGGCCATTGTGATCTGAGAAGATGCTTGAAATAATTTCAATTTTCTTGAATTTGCTGAGGCTTGTTTTATGTCCTACCATGCGGTCTGTCTTTGAAAATGTTCCATATGCACTTGAAAAAAATGTACATTTTGCTTCTTTGGGGTTAAAAGTTCTACATATATCAACTAGGTACATTTGATCTAGAGTGTTGTTCAATGCCTCAATCTGCTTGGTGTTACTTTACTTTGAAGATATGCCCATTGTTGGCAATGGGGTATTAAAGTTCCCTACTGTGAGTGTGTTGCTGTTGATATCCTTCTTGTAGTCTTCCAAGATTATCTTATATATTTGGGTGCTCCTATGTTGAGCACATATGTATACCAGGGTTATATTTTCTCAATAGATTACTCTCTTAAGTATTATGAAATATCCTCTTTCTCTTTATGGCCTTTGCTGTGAAATCTGTTTTGTCTGATATAAGAATTGCTACCCCAGGTTTTTTTTTTTTTTTTTTTTTTTTTTTTTTTCATGTCCATTTGCTTGGAATACTTTTTTTCTATCTCTTCACTTTCAGTCTGTGTAAATCTTTTGTTTTGAGGTGTGTTTCTTGTAGACAGCATATATGTGGGTCATGTTTTCATATCCATTCTGCTACCTTATATCTTTTGATTGGAGGATTTAATCCATTTACATTTAAGGTTATTATTGACAGGTATTTATTCACTTCCTTTTGTACCTGTGTTCCTCTCCATCTCTCTTTTACTTCTTTTTCTTCAAGCATTCCCTTTAGCATTTCTTGCAATGCTGGTTTGGTGGAGATGTATTTTTTCAGTCTTCCTTTATCTGAGAAACTCCTTATTTCACCTTCCATTTTGAAAGATAGCCTTTCTGGGTAGCATAGTTTGGTTGTAGGCTTTTGTTTTTCATTGCTTAAAATATTTTTTGCCATTCCCTTCTGGATTGTAGTGTTTCTGCTGAGAAATCTGATGATAGCCTTATTGGAGCTCCCTTGTATGTTATTAGTTGTTTCTCTCTTGCTGCTTTTAGGATTCTCTCTTTGTCTTGGAATGTTGCCATTTTAATTATGATGTGCCTTGGAATGCGCCTGTTTGGTTTTATCTTCATTGGGACCCTCTGTGCTTCCTGGACTTACATGACTTTTTCTCTCATGAAGTCAGGAAAGTTTTCTGTCATTACTTTTTCAATCAGGTTTTTTATCCCATGCGCCTCTTCTCCTTCTTATATCCCTATGATATGTATATTGTTTCACTTCATGTTGTCCTGCGGTTCTCATAAACCCTCTTCATTCTTTTTTAGTCTTTTTTCATTCTGTTGCACTTTCTGGGAATTTTTTTCTACATTATACTCTAACTCATTGATCCAATCCTCTGCTTTATTTAGCCTGATTTTGATTGATTCTACTGTGTTCTTCAGTTCAGAAATTGTATTATTCATTTCTTCCTGGTTCTTATTGATAGTTTCTATGTCCCTTTTTATGCTGCTGTGGTTCTCAGTATATTCCTCGTATCTTCTCTTGAGCTCTTTGTAGTTTCCCTGGAGTTCTTTATAATTCACTTGGTATTAGTTGTAATTTTCTTTCAGTTTGTTGAGTTCATTGAGCTTCCTCAGTACTATTGTTTTGAATTCCATGTCTGATAGGTTGCTTGCCTCTATTTCATCTACCCCTCCTTCTGGTAATTCCTCCTTTCCTTTTGGTGGGGCTTTTTTTTGTGTGTGTGTGTGGTGTTATTTCGCCTCCCCATTTTGGGTGGTTGGTCTTATTTGTTTCTGCTTCTTAGATTAATCTGCTTTTATTTTCTGCCTTTGTGGTGTGCCTTCTTGTATACAGTTGTTGAGCTGCTGCCTCCAGCTGACACCACTTGGAGGGGAGTAGTCTGCTAAAGTAATTTCTCCTGTAGCACTGGGGATGATTCTGTACTGGGATCTAGTCTGCTGCTTTCCTAGCTATTTCTCCAGAGCCAGAGCCCAAAATTTTTTACAAAATGCCTCTAGTTCACTTCACCCTCCTTTGGCCTCTGCTAGGGGTAGTGCACTCCCTCACACAGGCCAGGGGTGAGTTGACCGGTTGTGCACTGGGGTGGGCGGGTCCAAGGTGCACCTGCACAGGGTCCACAGTGGGCAGACTGGTTGTGCTCCTGTGCAGGTGCTTTGGCAGGCAGGTTTGTTTTGTGCCTGTTGGTGAGGGCTGGGGGCACCTGGGAGCGCAGGCAGGAGGGTTGGTTGCGTGCCTGGGTGGGCAGACCGGGACACTTTTGCATGTGGGTTCGAGCGACTCGGGGAGGGTTGGGGAATTGGCAAGTGCGTTTCTATACCTAAGTTTCTCAAGAATTTCTCCCCACTCCAGCCTCTCCTCCCCTGTCTGCAAAAAACAATCAAAAGAGAAAAATAAAAGGGAAGAATACATTCACACACAGACACAGAAGTACGCTGTTCCTTGCCTCTCAGAGCCAGATGCCATCTGGCCCACTCCTGGCTCTGCCAGCAGGCAGAGCCTCGCTCTCCTCCTGACTCCTCTCAGGGGAAACCTAGAGTCACTAAAAAATCTTTGTGCACTGCCAGCTGCACCTCGAGGAGGCATGCCAGCCAGAAATCCCATCTTGTCCCTTTCTCCTCTGCTATTCTCACCAGACAGTTCACTTCCCAGATGGTCTTCTCTGATCCAGCAACGCCAAGGCTCAGCTCCTGCCAGTATCCAGATGTTAACTAAGATATTCTATCAACAATTAGCCTAAACTACAGACAGGTTTCAGGAGCAAGCAAGCACAGCCTCCCCTCACTCCTCCACCATCTTCCTTAATTATTACTACAAAACCTTAGATACCTTTCCCATTGTTCTTCAATAATCTGAAGTTATAGAAAATAAGATTGACCATATTCTTTAGGCTCCGATTAGGAAGCATGGTTTTGTTTGTAAAAGTTTATATTTGAAGATATTCTTCAAGTATTAAAATTAAACCACACTAAGTTTGTTTTATAAATTGTTTTTCTAAACAATGCCATTATAAGAAATAAGGGCTATGCCAAATGCCTTAGGTGAGTGTGATGACTGTATATTTACGTGACAGGAAAAGGAAGCTGTTTGGCTCAACTATGGTGTGATAAGGGAAAGGCCATTGGTAAAGGCTGCCAGTTCATAGTGATGCCTCTTCAGGAAAAGAAGTAAGGACTTGGCTGTCCAGAGCAGCAAATAATGACCTTTTCCATTTCTTCCCTTAACTATTACATTTACAGTGTATATTGTGATTATTCATCTAATAGTTATGACTGCGGATGCTATGTTGATTTTTCTTCCTCAGGAAGAATCTAAATAATAGCTCTTTCAGGTCACTTAAATCCTTAATACCTAAAGTTAAGAAAGGTTAGAGAAATGTGAGTTTATAAAAATCATCTTTCAAACCAAAAATGCGTTGTTTATGTTGCTCCCAATCATCTTAGCCTCTTTCCTAGAGTTCATATAAACAAAGATATTTAAACAGAATAGCTTCTGACCTCAGAACCAAGATTAAACATAGTCAACTCCTAATTTGTGGCTTAGAACTCACGTTTCAAAGAAAGGTTTCAGACACATTCAAAATAAAGTGATTTAAAAACAAGTACTCGTGTATATTAAAATAAATTATCTATTATTTTTATACCAAGGTGCCCCTTATTTTTTTTATCTGGAATCAGGTAACTGGGATATCCCCCTTTATTGTTATGTGACAATGCCTGCTTTGCCTTCTTCTCAGATAACTAGCCCTACCCTTGGGCAGGTTGCCTCAGTCTCTGTAGAAGTGCATGACAGTGGTCCATCCCATCCTTTATGCCCAAGTTCATCTGGGACTGACACTGTTTGGGAGCTCATAGTTGAAATGTAAAATAAAATGAAAAAGGCAATTCTTCTCTGTGTAAAGAAATTTCGTGAATTAACAAAATGTTATGAGGCCAGTGCATAAGCAAAACATAGTAAATACACAAATGTCTGCTGGTGCTACTCCTAAAAGAAGAGGAAGTAAGAATGGGGCTTGAAAGGAAAACCCAGGCATCTTTTCAGTTACTATCTGGAAGCATTGCTGTAATTATTTCTTTTCCTCTTTCTTGAATTTTAATGTCAAGAAGCATGCCTAATATTCAACATAGCCTCATTTATTTGTTTGCTTGTTTATGGAAATGCAGAGAGACTCTAGGAAAGAATGTCCCACCCATTTTTTTCTGAACATGTAGGAAACAAAAGCTGGTGTTTCTAAGACTGTGTTTTGAATTATCCCACATAGGCATTTCTGGCAGTGTGTGGTCAAGACCACCATTAAAGCCTACATGGAGTGGACATACACAGTGACCAATCTGGAGGAGTGACTACAGTATGACTTCTCACAGAGATGCAGGTTCAAATACATGAAGACTCTTCAGTCCAAGTCCACACACATTTCTCATGAATTGATAAGAAAGCACATCCCCAAACTGAAAGAACTATTAGTAAGCTTTGTGCCACCTACTCAAAGTCAGTCTCTGCCTTGAAACAGCAAACAAATTTGAATTGCTCCCCACTACATGCTGCTTAGGCTTTTGTGCATTTCCCCAGGACAGTGACCCAATGGAGACTTCCCTGAACTGGATGTGTGATGCATATATATGAAAGTTACTCCATGACCCTCTGCTTTCCGTTTGATCTATGGGATTTTTTTTCATGTGTGGTTATTTTTCTTGAAAGTATATCCACAGAGGGGCCCAGTAAGTGGAGAATTCAGTGTCAGAACTGAGAGAGTGGATCTTTGGTGTAGTTCTTGAGGTGGCCTAAGTGTGAAAACCCATTTTCTCTGCTGTGGTTGTTTTGGACAGGGATGTCCACTCTCTGTGATCTCAGGGCTGTCAGCAGAACACAGGTCATCTGAGTGTGACTGAGGCTTTCCCATGTATGGGATTAGACACAGACTTGCTGTAAGGCTGGAAGTGATATCACATTTAAAAGAATTTTTGAATTGCTTGGGGGTTCCTTATACTTATTTATGGACATCATCTGAATTTCTCAAGCTGAGAGTTGGAGGAGCTTTCAGGAATTATTATCCATATTCCAGCAATCATCAGTGGAGTCACTTCTACAAAGTCCAAGTTGGCTGGTCATGTAGTCTCTTCTTAGATACTACCAGTGGACGAAGAACTTATCTCTCGGGGAAGTTTGACACAGCTCTTTCTTGATTAGACATGAAATCTACCTCCTAGGAAATCTAAGCCATTGTTTCCAGCCCTAAGTTACAATGGAAGACTTGACAGATTCTAGATTACTTTATAATAATATTATGAAAGGATTAATCAAAAGATAGGGGATTTAACTAAATGACTTTGTAAGTCTTTCATAAATCTAGGATTTTAAACTCATTTTTCTAATTCAGATCTTCAAATGTGTAGTAATTATCTCAGTAGGATGGTCTCAACCAGGGACCAACCAGAAATCAAGAACCACCCTACATATTTTAAAAGGAGAAAATGTGATAGTGGGAATTGGTCATTAAAGATTAGAGAAGAGCTTAGAAGTCAAAAAGGATGTGGAGGTGACTTAAATAGAAAAGCAGGAAGCTTGAGGAGGAACAAGAGGTATTATGAGCAGAACTCAGAAACAAGGGCCATCCACAAGTTGTTAGACATAGGAGAAAGTCAGGAAATAGATCTGTGCAGACAGGCATTGACTGGTAGTCAGCTATTAGTTATGTAAACCAAATGAGACAATTCCATGCTAATTGTCAATAAACTGCTCATCACTTTCAAATGTCAGGAGGTAGGTGGTTGAGGTGATCATCTTTCCCTTTAGTCTTCATGAGACAAAATATACCTAGTTACTCAAGGGTGTGATTTTTTCAACTGTTTCATTCAGACAGACTTCATCTGGAGGTTTTTCTCTCATTTCAGATTTTTTCCTAAAATGCTATGTGCAGTGGGTGCTGAGGTATAAATTCAGAATCCCCTTTCACAATTGAGGCACCATTCTCCAGCTGTTGGGAGGCATTGTCTGTGACTGCTCACAGCAGAATCCCTCCCTAGGAATTGGTGGTGGCTAAAGGAAGCTCTGAGTACACAGATGCACATGCATACACACAGGAACAAGAGATTATTCAAGATGCGTGCAAAGGCCTCCAGTCTGGAAGCTCTGCAGGGTTATGCTAGCTCCAGAGCACCCCATCAGCTGAGGCCCCCACTGTCAGAACATCACAGTTTAATCTCTCCCTCCATGAACTCCTACTGCCTTCATGCTGTGATAGGTATTATGGCCAAGAGTACTGCCCATAAAACCACGTGTCATATGAATCTACCTGAATCTGCCTCAGTGTCTGTTTCTGGGGAACCAGACCTAGACTTGTTCTTACACCCAGGACCACTGCCTCAGTCATCTGGTCACATTGGGAAACACATATTGATGGAAGGCTAGGAGTGGATCATGGGAGGTGAGACAGAGATCTAGAAAGAGGCTCAACATACCTGTGTGAGGGTATGAAACCCTTCCAAGGATGGTTGCCAAGGCCAGTGTGGCTGCGAGTCCTCACCTGAAACTACCTGACCCAAATGTCACTTCTTTTAATCAAGTTTTCCTCCTTTACAGATGGGGGACCCAGATTCCCTAGGATTACTAGATATTGTGGGATCACATGAGCAGATATGAATTTTAAACAAAATATAAAATTATTACACAGTAGTTATTAACTGTAGAATTAACATAGTTTTAAATTAGCATATGTGAACCTCTGCAGTCCCCTGGATATTGAATGCTCTTTCCAGATTTCAAATGGGTGGCCTCTCCCCTGAATTCAGATTTCTTTCAAGTGTCATCTCCTTAGAGCCAACCTCCTTAACTAAAGCTGTCTTATCCCTATTCCCACCTTATTTTTTATGTTCTGTGCCTACCTGAAATTATCCATAGCAAGAGTTGGACTTGGGGGCTCCAGGCTTGCAGCTGTCTAATTTATCCCCTGTGATTGTTCCTGCATACCTCATTTGTGGGACCAACCCCCACCACACACAACCGCTGGGTGAAATTCTAAGTTGTCTCGTAGAAATCCTCAGCTCTTAGATTTAAAAAAATGTCTAAGGTCACTTTAGTACCCCAGTCAGTCCAAGATGATTACCATATTGTAACAGAACCCCTGGGCTGCTCCGATGGAAACAGAACCCACAAGCTGTTTAGTTAGGGGCCTGCTTGCCCGCCCCCAGAATTATAACTCTCAATACCAGAGTTTAGTGAAAAGAAAAAGAATTGCTTATTTTTACATAGTTCTGCCTCCCCTTCTCAGACCTGGCCAGTCGTAGGAAAGTCAGAAACACCGTTTCCCTACTTCCTAGGCAAAGTTCAGCTTTACCAGTAGCTGCCAATCACTCAATTCTGATTGGGGAGGTCCTTTCTGTGCTGTGGTGCCCTCCAGCTCTCAATGCAGAACTGCCTGGATTCTCAGCCTCCTTGTAAACTGCATTCTTCCTGCAAAACTGTGTGAATCTCCTCTCCTTCTCAAAACTGCATGGCGAGAGCCTCTTCTTAAAGCAGCCTGGAGAGCCCCCTCCTCCAAGCCACATGGAGGGATCCCGTGAGCTAAAATGTCCGCAGCTGCTTATATATCCCTGACTGCGTCCTCTGACACAGTGAATGTTGCAAACAGTTCTGACCATTCACAGAAACCTACGCAGGCTCTGTAGGCTCCTTCCATACCATCCCACAGTCCAAGACCCCTCCCATCTTCCTGAGCCTTGGAAGTTTCAAAGCAGATCTTTGTGCAACAGTTTCCAGCCACTAGCCCCAGGCATGCAAAGGCATCCAGAAAGCTGCTTCCTTTTCCCTATCTCCCAGCCACAAACTCGGGGTTTGTTTTCGGACCCCCCTGTTTCTGTAACAATATCAGATAATATCCCCAGACCAGTGTAAAACTTAAAAGTATAGAATGTTATTTAAAACTAAAGCTTCTTCCCTCTGCCAATGTGTGCTCGCTGAAAGCCTGGAAAAGGAATGTGGGCCCTGGGGTCCTTTTTGGAATGCTCCATATGCCTCTGTCCTTCCCTGTCTTCCCTGCTTCTGTCCTGAGCTGGGCTGAATCTTAATAGTGTGCACTCACCATAGGTCTCAGACAGGTGGAGTACTCTTCACCTACTGGCTATGACTGCCTTCAATCTCCTTGGTCCAGTGCAGACCACCTTTCCCTTTCCCAGTGCTTTTCTTGGGAAAAGTGACTTTAACTTGGCTCCTGGAAGGTTATTCTCTCTCTTTCTCTCTTCTCTTTGTGTCTGTCTCTCTCTTCTCTCTCTCTCTCTCTCTCTCTCTCTCTCTCTCTCTCTCTCTCTCTCTCTCTCTCTCACACACACACACACACACACACACGAGCACACATACTCATGACATAGGCAACAGGCACCTTCAATCTGCCATTGGTCAGTGTGCAATTACTTCTTTCAGCAAGAACTTCACCTTTGGATTTCTCAAGCAAAAGTCATATTTCGGTGTAGTATGTACCCTGAGCTCACAGGATGATCTCACTGAAGCCTTTCTCACTAGGCTTGGAATTCTCTCTACAATATCCAACTCTTTCAGCTTTTCCAATATTCTCTTTCATGTCTTTCATGGATTGAAAACAAATTTTCTTTGCCATAGTATTTACTGGAGAATGAGGGACTGTTTGCCACTAAGGTGTGGTCCCTCAGCCTTGGACCCTCACCTGAAATTTAGCCATTGTCCCATGTTAATACACTTATTTCCTGTATCTCTTCCACTTCTACTGTGTAAACTTCAACATAGCAAGGATTTTGCTGTTTTGTTTACTTCGGTGTTTCCAGGACCCAGAACAGTGCCTGGTGTATTGAAGGCATTCAGTAAGTATTTATGAAATGGGTTTATTTATAGTCAGGTGTTATAGAAGTATTTATGAACACAGCTATAATCTTGTGCTTACCTCAGTCTCTATAAGAGCAAATATCAGAATATGGATATATTGTAAATATACATACAGAAGCTTAGGTTATGATAGGCCATGGGAGTTTGCTTTTTTCAATTTGATCAAGGTCAGAGGATCATGAATAATTGAATAAATTGAATGTTTTATGCTTTTACTCACGATAATAAGTGTATTATTTAAGCATGTATGGGTTCTCCTGCACTCCTATGAATACTTTTATAAGCTGAAAATGGTATAAAGCGAAGAAGCAATTGCCTTAGGACACATCTTACTAATGGATGCACAAAATAATTGAAGATAAAACACAGATGCTCATACACAGTTCACAGGTGTTACAGCTTGATGCTGAGATGCTGAGTGTGGTTCTTAGGGAAGGAGCTTGATAGGGCCACTTTCCCTGCTCAGGGTACACTCTGCAAACAAACACTGAAAGCTATTTTTGCTTTTCACCTGTTTTTGAAAAGCAAAATCCTCTTCAGATTTCTTCAGTTAATGAAACAAGTACTAATGTAGGTCTTTGTAAAAGTCAAGTGATGTAAAGCTACTTTTGAAAGCAGGGGATACCTGTAATACTGGAGAAATAGTATCTTTTGCTGTTCACTTAAAAGAGTACATTCAATTGAGATTGTACTCTATAAAATTTACTAACTAATCTATAATTAACTTCAAGTGGCCCAAATATTTCAAATTGATGAGGTATTAAACTCTTAACCATAAACATAGTAGATTCCTTATACCTGATGATGTGTTGAATACAGTACATTGATCAATGTGGTGAAAGAGTTTGTATTTTGATTAGATGGAAAGGAATATAAGTAATAAAACATAAGATATGGAGGTAAGAAACAGTAAGTGCTCAATATATTTTGGCTAATTATAATATTATTATTATTTTAAAGTACAACATAATTACTTTGCACATCAGAGTGAACTAGATTTAGAAATCTCAATCTCATGTGTATCACCGTAGATGATCTTTATCTCAGGACTTTTCCTGGTGCTCTATAAAGATCAGCTAAGAATTGTAAGATTTCCAAGGTCTCTTGTTAAGTAATATTTAGGCTAAGTAATCCATTACTAGAGAGCAAATAGCACTCTCTACAAAGTACAAACTGTTATTTACATGCATCAATTTTATTTAGTTTTCAAAACAACCTTTTGAGAAAGCTTCTAGTATTATTAAAAACTACTATAAAAAACCTTCATGTTAAAGATGAATAGTGAGTCTAGATGGGTTGAAAACAAGCCCTAGGACACACAAGTTCTGTGTGGGTGGTCATGCTTTTAGCTGTTGTGTTGTTCTGACTCATGCCCTGGGTAGGACAGTCCTCTGGAGATTTGCAAGAGAAGAGGCAACTCTAGTAACTTAATAAATACTTGTTGGCTGATAAATTACCAGGGTCTGGGCACACAGTCTGGAGAGATAATGTTTTAAAGTACATTGGTGTAAATTGATGACATATGTGTAAGTTACTTAGAAAATAGATCATATTAAATGTGATTAGTTCATTCTTTCAACAAATAGTAATTGGAAGACTAATTTCCAGGAAACGCTATGTTTGAATTTGTGAAGCATAAAAAAGGAGGCAAAAAACATTGTTCTTCCCTGGAGTAGCTGCCCAAACATGTGTTTATGTATCTCATTAAATGGTAACTCTTTCAAAGGATTTTCTTGCGAAACCATATACCTATTTCATGAGTACTGTCATTTCTCTGTGCTGATCTCAAGTTACTTTGCAATTGCCTAAAGAATATGCCTTGAATAGACTCAATTTTGGCAAACCATTGTCCTTAAGGTGGGTCTGACTTGTATAGCATTTGGAGTCAAGCTTGATGGGGAAAAAACCTGGTGATGAAATAAGTAGTATTAATTTTATATAAAATAAGACAAAGCCCGCAGTCTTTAGTTTAAAACAAAGTGTCTGAAGGTCACTCATTAAAAATGAGGAGTTTTAAAGTTTACTTGTGTGAGAATACCATTGTTGATACACATGACCTAACAAATATGTTGGAATATCTTTCCATGATGGTTATATGATATACATAAGTCATGCTGTTATTATGAAATGAGATACTGGAACAAGAAGGTAGCATCCTGAAGAAAGTATTGATTAAGTAGATTTACCCTGGAATATTGACTAAAATAGTAAAGCAGTGCCTAATTAATCTAGACCAGAATCAAATATCTGGAGAAGTGATTAAACAGAGGATTTCAGTAATATTAGAAGTAGCTAGGCTTTTTGTCACATTTCCTATGTGTCAGGCACTGTTATAAGCACTCACCATACTAACTCATTTAATTAGAGGATGAAAAAATTATTTATTGAAAGGGAATCTCCATTCTGGAATGAAAAAATAAACATGTATTGTAAAGTTACTTGGGTTAGAAATCCACTTAACAAATTCCACAAAACCTTATATTGAAAAATATTTTGAGGACAGAGCTCTCAAACTAGGAAAATGACATTGTGAGGTACTGATATTAAAGCTCTCTCCTCCTATTAATGAATTGGTGAGACTATGATAGTGAGACTTAGGCACATTTTGGCTAATCTAGATTCCTGTTTTGCTGTTGTCATTCTGTGTGTCCAAGGAGCTCCTTCCCCATAAAGCTGCCATACAATGTGAAATTTGCTGTTCTCTGGAAATTGCTTCTGCCTACTTGCTTGATCCTGCCAGCAAATTCTTTGTTAATGTGTTCTCTTTGTAGGGTCCTTTTTGGGGGGGAGGGGGAGAGAGTTATTTACTTATTAAGGGCTAGTTGAAAAGGAATTCTCCAAATTTCAAGATTACAATACTTCCTGGGCAACATTACTCATTGACCTTCCAGCAAGAATATCTTAGAAGCACCATCATCTAATTTAGTTCACCTTTTAAATGTTTATGATATACACATGCACACACATATGCTGAGGGATAAAAAAGATTGTTGTCTAAGGTATATAAATATTTCTAATGACAAAGTTGTCTTGTCACCTAAAGACTCGTACTCATTCTGAGAGCCCTCATTCTGAATGTTTTCTAAGATTGGACAACACTGTAATACATGAGAACAAAACTCTCAGAGGTGGAGGAATGGGAAGAACTTACAGTGCCTGTGCAGATCTTTCCTGTCTTCTCTGTTCAGTTACAATGGCCAGCTCTTCCTGGAGTAGGTACAACACTGATAGTGTGCCCAGTTCTTTGCTGAGGGCAGTCAACTGCCAAAAGAATAACAATAGAACTGCACACTGCCAACCCTTTCAGGCTCTGCCTTCAAAATATTTTTTAATATAGGGTTTTGTGGGGATTTTCTCCATCTTGTTATGAAAGGAGTAGTCTCTGAATTACCTTTGTGTTTTTGTTTTTCCTAAAACACTTTGCATTGTTATTTTGAGCAAAGTAGCAATTCCTCTGACATACTTGCTTGCATTTATACTCAAAAGTGATTAAGAATATATTTTTCCTGGTTATTGGGATTTGTTTCAACAATTGGGAAGGGGGACAGAGTTAGAAAGGGATAGTAAAGGACAGGCTTAATTATGCTTTGGTGACAATTGTCAGCAAGTTATATTTTGGGCAGACCAAGTTAACTTTTGTAAACTGTTGACAAAGTTACTTTAAGGTGATAGGGAAAAAAAAGATATCTTATTTCCTTCAGCTCTGAATAACGCTGCTCCTTTAAGAGGATATTGTACTAATCGAAAGTAATCCTTGCGTGTATGCATATGTGTGTTTTGTGTTTTAAATAATCACCACAAAAGACATCCTGGGGTTCTGACCTAGGACATACTAAAGGCTCCCTGGGAAAAGAAAAATGATATCCAGTTTACCTACACGAAGAAGTAAAGATGTCCGTAACTTGTGAAGACATGTTTACACATCAGAGAGAAAATAGTAGCAGATATTTAAAACTGCTGGCACCCGTTTTTTGTTAAAACACTGTTAGTTTTTATGCAATTAAGTTTATTATTGCTATGTTTAATTATGTCATAATACAGCAAAAAATAGGAAAATATTTAATTGAAGGAATTATTAAGTGAGTGTTTCATTATTAACATCAGCTCACTAGCAAAAGGAGTGCTAACAAAAATAATTAGATGCTTGTTTCTTTTTTTATTATTTTAGAGAGAAAGAGAAAGGGAGAGTGGCAGGGGGAAGCAACACTGATTTGTTTTTCCACTAATTCATGCATGCATTGGTTGATTCTTGTATGTGCCCTGACTGGAGATTGAACCTGCAACCTTGGCATATTGGGACAATGCTCTAACCAACTGAGCTACCTAGCCAGGGAAGATACTTGTTTCTTAAAATTTTGAATAAATCATAGTTCTTTCGGATTATTTTATTTGTCTTTTGGGGAATGGTACAGCTATCATATTCTATTTTTATTTCAAATTTGGTAAAAAATAATCAGATCGAGGGAGTTTCAGACAACATATATAATTCTCTCCTCAGGAAACACTGGGTGTTATTATTATATGACTAAGAGAGGAGTTCAGGAGCCCCAAACTTTTTGCTTTATTTGGCTACAATAAACCAAATATACAATATGATCTTACCTGTGATTGCAAAGTTGCCTTGTCATTACAGTGAGGTACTTCACTTGAATCGATATCAGTTTATTGATCCACTCTTCAAATTACTATTGTTTTGTTCATGTAATCTACGAACACTTACTGGTACCTACCCTGTTATGCCTTGCACTAGGCAATTGGACATACAAAGATAAACAGGACAGGTTCTCTGTCCTCAGGACAACTCCACTGTTGCCATTTATTAACAGCACTGTGTTAGGTAAATTCTTTAAGTTATCTGAGTCCTGGTTTCCTTATATGTTGAACTCTTGGCACTAGTCCTGGACAGAATATTAAGAAATCTGCCTGTGTGAGTCACATTTATGAGCACCTACTTGTGTGATATGTGCTGAACAAATAGATAAATAACTTAAGAAGAGGAAATCATAGCTCCTCTCTGACTTTTTAAATTTGTTTCCCTTTGAAAGTGTTCAACTTAATTGATTTATTTATATATATTTTTTGAGCCAGCTTATTTCATTGTTGAGGTTGGCTCCTTCAGTCTGGACAATCTCAGTTTCTGATTGATTCATTTATTAGAATCTGGATCTTACTTCATGGTTCACTATTTCTCCCAAACAGACTCATGTATATTTGCAGATTCATAGAGAATAACCTTTTGAGATGAAAACTTAATTTAAATTTCAAGAAGTGCTAATTATTAAGTTTAAGAAGAATAAGTAGGTAACAAATACAATGCTCGCTCTATACTGTGCAACAACACCCCAGTGAGACAGATATTAGTGTTCATATTTTACAGATAGGAAACTGAGAAACACATAGAAGTTAATAATTCCTGAAACTAACATTTTTATAACTGATTAAATTAATGAAAAGTTATAAATAATTGTTATTTACATAAGCATTTCTCTCATTTGACTGCATTTTATTATGAAGTTATTATAGAGTGAACATAAGTATAGAGATTATGCATGTTGTTCAGTTACTTATTGCAGTATAAGTAGGCAATTATTATACTTTTTAGTATATTTCTGCAGCATTAAGTAGGAATAAGAACATTGAGGATATTGATACAAAATATGCCTTTCATTTTCTCTTGTTCAGGGAATAAGCATTATTGAGTGTCTGAAGTGGGCACTAAAGCCACAAGTTATGGTGAAAATGGTACTTTTATTCTTACAGCTCACCATTTAGCCTTCCCTCCTTCTTTCCTTCCTCCTTGCTATACTTACTCTCTCTATTTAAAAAACTATTAATTTTACCTAAATATATTTTCTGCATTTCAACTTTCCAATTCTTCATACTCTTGAGGAATATTAGGGGAAAGCCACCAACTGCCTCTTCAGGCAGCCTGGAGCCAGAGTTATCAAACTGTGAGAAGTGGCACATGATGTTGTGATCTGGCCTCTGCAGATGGCACAGGATGAGCTGGCCTAGAGTCCCTGTCCAGAGCCCCAGACCTGGCAAGAAGAAAACCTGGAGTCTGTAGGCATGTGTGTGTTGAGGATTGCATGTGTGTATTCTGGAATGGTGTCAAGTCATCAAGCTAGCCTTTTCTTCGTAATCTCTGATAATTGGCTAACAATGATCAGATACAGTATTCCTTTGTAAAGGAATATAACCCTCAAATATCAACTTCTTCACCATTATACCTTTAGATTTAATGGTATCTTCAAAATGAAAATTGTTCTTTTAAAATGCAAGCACACCTGGCAAAGAGGTATTCTAGTTGTCAGTGGGAGTGCCTTAAATTTCCTGCTAGTGAATCTGCAGAACTCTGCCCAGGTTGCCCCCAACCCCAAAGCACATCTCTTCAGGACCTAGGCATTGATTCGCCCTGTTGCTTGACATTTTAGTTGCTGAGGACTCATAGCAATGACTATCTACCCCTGAGAACTCTCCAAAGCTAAGGATATCCAAGGTTCACTCCCTCTTAGTGGTGAGTGTGGCCACCATTTCAATGAGTGATCACTGAGGGTGAAGTGTACAAAAGTCTTGCCCTCTTGCTTTGTTCTGGGACAGCTCTGCTGTGCTGTCTCAGCTATGAAAAGTCCTGTGGCGTGGTCTGAAGTCCCGGCTGTAACTGCATTGCACTTGGACTTCTCCCTCAATCCAGGCCTGCTTCCCTCACTTCCCCTGCCATTCTTGAATGCACTCCATAATAACACCTTCTCTTAGAGTCTGTGTCTATGTCCTGAGCTGCTCATCTAAAAGCCTCTGGCATGTTTGTGTCCGCCCTCTGAGAGCAAGAATGGCAATCATGAGAGATACCAACAGTAGGGTGGGACCCCAGAATAGGGCTGGTGCAGGGGACACATGCTGGGGTGCTGGGAAATGGGGCAGTTCAGAGTGTTCTTACAGTCTGCGTTCTGCATGGGTCCTTGGCCAAGAGGGTGTGTGAAGGCAGAATTCTGGCACCTGTTTTGCTGACCAAAATACTAAGACTCCAGTACAGTATTGCGTGTTTCTAGAGGAAGGAGTCCCTTGGGCAGGCTAGCAGTGATCCTACCAAAAAAAGGAAAGAACATACCAGGGACATATCTTAGAGCAATACACAATTTTTCTGAAGGTGAGTCCTGTCTTATTAAAAATTATTTTAAAATGCCTCCTCCTAACTTCCTCACTGTTCTTGAGAAATACCATTACACCACAGAATGCTGTGCAGTTGTCAGTCTGTGAAGTTCCTGTCTCAGCATCCTGGGAGT